>NC_066609.1:415000-492500 GCF_905475345.1 Vespula vulgaris
AAATTTTGACAATAGTAATAATAATAATAATAATAATAATAATTTAAAAAATTCGTCTCACGTTCGAAAAAAATAAAAAAAGTAAGACAGAAGCGTGAAATTAAGTTGACATAAATAAAAATTGTAGTCTAACTTTTTTCAATTAGAAATGAAATATAATGGTTATATAAATTGAATGAATAATGATATCTGTATGACAAATTTAAAAAAAAAAAAATTTGATGTTAACTAATTTTCATTTTCTCTGTCGTAGAAAAATATTCTGATTTTATCACGATGCGTCGGAATTTATTTTCTAAAAGTATGGCGTTATATGAGAATTAATTGTATTACGATACGATCTATCGTATAAAAGCATTAGTTAAAATTATACTACATCTATTCGTTTTATCAAATATCGATTCAAAATACGAATAAAAATGAAATGATATATGTAATACAAATAGATATATATATATTGTTTTGTTATGTATGATAAATAAATAAAAATAAACAAATATACGATAAATTTATTATATACAATAAAACAATTTATTATTATATCTATATATTCGTTAAGTTTATTAATTTTATTCTTCGATGTCATAAAAAAAAAAAAAAAGAAAAAGAAAAAAAAATATTACAGATTCCTCTTATTCTATCAAAACCATTTTTTGAAAACTCCTATCGCGTTATACGAGTGTTCTCACAATTTTCATATCGTACTTTAAAAAAACCGAGTACTCGCACAACGTGTAAGACATATTTACCTGTACTAAAATATAAATCAACAAACGCGATTTATTTGACTCGTATAGAATTGTTAAAGAGAAATTTTATATATATTTGAATAGAAAGAAAAGAAAAGAAAAGAAAAGAAAGGAAAAAAAAAATAATAAAAATATCACAATAAAGATCTGAAAGTAAACGAACGAGGGGTATGGTAAAAATCTTTGAGTATTACTATTGCGAAAGCACAATAACAATTCTTGTCTATCCCGTTGAGCGATTTATAAATCCTGAGAAAATTTCTATGATATGGAAAACGTGTCTTTTCCTTTCTTTCTCGACGACGGCATAAAAGTAACGAATAAAAAGAACAAGAAAATGATGGAAAGAATGATAAAAAGAAACGACAAGAACAAATCCAAGTTTGATCATTTCTCATGGTTTCAAACTCCATAGTTTTAAACCATTGCTGAGGGGTTAGAGGTTAAATGGAGAAGTGAAGTATAGTAGTTAACAGAGAAGTATTTATTTTCCTATATAACCTAACCACTCGAACGATCTATCGATCTTTTTTTTTCTCTTTGAGAACGAAAAAAAAATTATATATATATATTATTATTATTATTATTATCAGATAAAGTATATATTATGATTTTATAATATATGTGCGTGTGTGTTTAGTTTAAGAAAAAAATTTGTTGTCTATCATAATTTCTAACGAAAGCAGACATTCATAAGCGTACGTAGATAGGTTCGTAAGTAAAACGAAATGTCTTTTGTGAGATATCACCTATTACTACTCCTTTTTAAAAATAAGGTAATATCATATTTCCTTTATTTTTCATTTCCTCATTTATGAGGATATTATTTATGAAGAAATATTATTATCTCAGTCGGAGAAATTAATATTTTGTTTTTCGAAGTAAATGGAAGAAAAGATTATTTATATAAATGCACGTTCACGTACACACGTATATATTTATGTATGTAAAGAAAATAAAAAAAAAACAAAAGAAACGAAAGAAAAGCAGTTGTAATC
The DNA here is from genome assembly GCF_905475345.1 of Vespula vulgaris. Classification (NCBI taxonomy): domain Eukaryota; kingdom Metazoa; phylum Arthropoda; class Insecta; order Hymenoptera; family Vespidae; genus Vespula; species Vespula vulgaris. Next base: position 416,748 of record NC_066609.1, read on the forward strand.
ATTATTTTACTCGTTTTTTTTTCCATGAGCAAAATAATTACAACAACGACAACAACAACAACAACAACAACAGTAATAATAATAATAATAGAAAAAGGAGATAAAGAGTTTCGAAAAATATTAGAAAAAATTCTCATAAATTTTTAGTTTTTCTCTCCTTTCGTTATTTTCTCTCTATCTATCCTCCCCTCCTTTCTTTTTTTTTTAACTCCCTTCCCCACTCATCTCCCACTTCTTTATTTCCTTTCTTTCTTTCTTTTTTCTTTGTTTTGTTTTTTATTTTATTTTTTCAACCTAACATTACAACGAACACATTCTCAGCCTCTTTCGAAAGCTCGTTCCCGAATACACCAAAAGCTTTTCCGGATGCCTTTCCGCATTAATATCGCTGCGTTGGAAAAGAGAAAAATGATAAAAGAGAGAGAAAGAGAGAAAGAGAGAAAGAGAGAAAGATACGGTTGTCTGCGCTACCGAAATGGATTATGGATTATACGGATATACGAGAAAAGAACGTTTCTAGATTATTTTACGTTTCGAAAGCTCTCTGTAGACTCACAGAAATCTAATATATACATACATACATACATACATACATACATACATACATACATACATACATACATACAGACAGACGCACACACATATATATATATTTATATAAAGAATGGATTATAAATGGTAATAGTTTTTGCTCGTAACAAAATAAAGAAAAAGAAGAAAGAAAACCAAAACAAAATGAAACGAAACGCTTCTTAATTATTTGAACTAATCGAAATCGTTGAATGTACGACAAAAAGAAATAAGTATTCGTTAAGTATATTAGAAAAAACAAACAAAAGAAAAAAAAAACTTAGGGAAAGAAAAATTAAAAATAAAAAATTTTATCTTAAACGTTCGTAAATTAAAAAAAAAATAAATAAATAAATAAATAAAAAAAAAGAGATCGATTTATTCAATCAGATTTATTCAATCAGAATTAACAATAATAAAAAAATAATAGTAATAATAATTGAATACAAATTTTCTTTCGATTTAACAATTAACCTGCCACACGTTATACGGTTTAATTATTCTTTCATTATCAATCAAAATCTCTTCATTCCCCCTTTCTTTTTTTTTTATTTTAATCATTAATAATCGTACCATAATACTTTTTTCTCTTTTTTTCTTTTATATATATATATATATAATAAGCATTTATATTTAAAATTGAATCGACTACACACAAAGATAAATAATTATCGAGATATTTGATTCATCGTATGATTTATTATTTAATTATCATTAATTTTTTCGTTTTTTGTTCTGATCTTTTTTTAATCATTATATCGTTACTCGTAAATGCTCACATTTGCTCACATTTAAATGGAACTCTCACCCTGTACAAATAAACTAATACACGTTCGAAGAGACACATATACATCTCTCTCTTTCTCTCTCTATACATACATACATACATACATACATACATACATACATATATATATATATATATATATATATATATATATATATATACATAAACGTAGATAAAATTCAGGAGAAGCAAAAGCTCGGAATCAAGTGGTAGAGTAAGCTGAGAGTTAGTTCGCAACAATAATTATCCGAGTTCCGCAACTAGTGGCCGAAACGACCGACTCGGTTCTAAACCGGAACGAATATAGTTTCTCTGTCTGACTCTACCTCTCTATCTATCTATCTATCTATCTATCTATCTATCCGTCTATCTATATATCTACCTATCTCACTCACCAGAATACACAGACATTCATGTTTTAACCCTTCCATTCTATTCTGAACTACTCGATGACTGTTACCTTTACCTGTGTACAAACAAATTCATGTCGGTTTGGCGGCCATTACGTTGAAATTTCTAAAACTCAAAACTAGAAGAGAGTTTTCAGAGAGATGGAAGAGAGAGAGAGAGAGAGAGAGAGAAAGAGAGAGAGGACTGGTTGAAAGAGAGTGGTGCATACGTATGTATATAAATAATATCTATCTATCTATCTATTTATCTATCTATGTAATTATCTATGTATTTACTAATGTATACGTGAATGCACATGTATATTTTATGTGCTTCACGGAACCGGAAGGAAATACAAAAGTTTGAAACTTTGAAATCATAACTAGCAGCTCGTACGATATTAGCTAGAAACTCTAACCATGCGCTCTTATTATCAAGTGCTTGCAAATCAGATATTTTTTCGAGGGAGAGAATCTCTCTTTCTATATATATATATAATATGTACAATATATATATATATATATATATATATATATATATATATATATATAAATGTTGAGGATAGTAACTTCACCATTATTACAAACACAACAACAGGAAGATGAAGAAGAAGAACAAACAAGAACAACAAGCGAAGTAATAACGCGGCAAAAGTTCGTCGAGTTAATCAAATTTGTTCATACAAATATGGCGTATCCTAAAATAACAATGGCGTATCTCGATAAGTCGTAAAAATCTAGATGAATCATTTTATCGAAATGCTTGAAAATATACATCCGACACGTCTGGGTGAAAAAAATATTGAAACATTGAAAATGTGGATCTGAATCGATATAGATACGAGTCTGGCTCGTTCGAACCTAATTTTTAGATTTTTTTTTTCTTTTCCTTTTTTTTTAAAAGACGAACGACTATTATCGAATCAAATGAAATATTCGAGTACTTTTAAAGTCGAATTTTTCACGAGTGCTTACTTCATTTAATCGATCGAAGATCTTGTTCGCATATTATTATTATTGTTATTATCATCGTGTTTGTATAGGATAATAATAATTATTATTTGTAAATTACTATTATCATTATTGTTATTATTATAGATAATTATTACAGAATTTGAGAAATACCAATATTATTACTATTATTATTATCACGAAGTTTGAGAAATACCTAAAATAATAATAATTATTATTATTATCGTTACAATTATTATAACGATAGAATTCCCGACGAAACATTTATATCGTTATAATAATCTCTTTTCGAAGAAATGTGTCAGCCGCGATTAAAAACCTTTGAATTGAAGATAACACATGCGTTAGCGGGTGTAAACACGCGCGTACACATTTGTAACGTAACCACCGACGCAAAACTCAAATAGAAATTATTAGACCGAACTGGTTGTTTACCGTCTCGGCCTTCGTTCGACAAATATTACATATTACATGTCAAATTTCTTTTTTCTCTCATATCGATAAGCCTGAAATAATTTCTCTCCAATTATTTACGAGGCTGTGTGCTAATTACATTAAAAAAAAAAAGAGAGAAAAAAAATAGAGAGAGAGAGAGAGAGAGAGAGAGAACAAAAAATAAAGAGAGAGAGAGAGAAGAAAACTAGTAAATATATACTCATACACGCACATACATTCACGCAGCCAGAGTAAAAATGAACGCATATCGAAGCGATATCGATCGTGTATTATTAATATCGTTGCTTTCGCTATGCAAAAGCGAAAGAGAAAAAAAGAAAACAAAAAAGCAGATATATATAAAAAGAGAAAGAGAAAGAGTAGAACTTCGTCGATGATTCGATAAAGTTTCGAATTAAACGCGCAAACACCGGGAGCCACGTGTTTTCTCCCTCGCAAGAGAGAGAGAGAGAGAGAATGGGAATCAATAGCGTTGGCAACGTTATCACCAATATTTTATCCTCTCTCTCTCTCTCTCTCTCTCTCTCTCTCCCACCCCTCTCCATCCTCCTAATATTACTCGACACGAATTTTATTTCTCTCTCTTTCTCTCTCCCTCCCTCTCCACCCCGTTTATTTTTTTCTTTTTCGTCCAACGCAGCGGAGAGGACGCATTCGTTTCGTTTTATTTTATTTTTTTTCCCCTCCCCTCTGTCTTTTACTTTTTTCTCATGTTTATTTTTTTCCCTCCCGCGATCGTTCTTTTTTTTGTTCCTTTTATATTTATTTTTACCTTTTTTTTTTTTGTTCCGGTGCACGAGTATTTTTTTTCCCGTTTTTATTTGTTTTTCTCTCCCCCCACTCCCACACGTCCCTTTCATATTCAGTACGTAGAGAGCCGCGACATTTTTGGAAAATATCATACCAACCCTCCCCTCCTCGTTCATCCGTCCTTTAGCACCCCTATCCTCCCCTTCTTCGCCACCCCTTTCAACCCTCTACTCTACTCTACTCTACTCTTCTACTCTTCTACTCTACTCCACTACTCCGTTCTTCTCTACTCTCTCTATACACCATCGGCCCCGTGTACTCCCTCTCGCCCTTCCCCCTCCATACCTTTCGCCGTGCTCGGAGGTTTAATTAAAAGTTTAACTAAAACTGGAGTTAATTAAAACTTGAAATTACGGCTCGCGCAGGTTCGCGCATGTCGATGCATTAATAACCGCTCAAACGTCCATTCGCCGTCGCAAAGCGAATCTCCACGAAGATCCTAAATTATCTACCTATACCTAACCACCCACCCACCACGCGCCTCTTTTCCACCTTCTCTCTCTCTCTCTCTCTCTCTCTCTCTCTCTCCACCTGCCTATTACCTACCGGTCCGATCTCCTCCCACCTCACCCCCCACCAACGACGACGAACCACCCCACAAACCCACAACTCATTCTACGCCAACTCTATCACCGACTGATTCACTTTAATTCCCCCACCAACGATCGTTAGCCACAAAGCAGCATCACTCTACGATAGAAAGGGAAAGAGAGAGAAGGATTGAACGAATCGATGCCTAATTAATCCCATTGACGGGATGAGTAGCGATTTATCTGATTGTACAGTACGATGAATAATCATTGAACTTGGTACATAAAATATATGTGTGTGTGTGTGTGTGTGTAAATATGAATGAATGTATATACGTTTTAAGTATATCCTTTTTTGTAGAAATATATACATAAGTGTGTATTTGTGCGTATATGTTAAGAAGAATTTTATAATTTCAATTGTCAAGTATCTTAAAAAGGAGAAAAAAAAAATAACAGTCGGACCTTCCGATTTAGTTGGAAGTTTAATAATTCTTTTTTTTTTCTTTTTCAGATTTCTTTACGAAACACCACCTTATACTGTTTATTGTTTCTTATCAATCAATCAAACACTTAAATAAATTATCTTCGGAAAATTATTTATTAAACGAGTGCGTGTTTAAAGTTAATGATTAACGGAGATAGACGGAAATAGTAATAAGAATCTAAGTCTTAATAAAAGAAAGATTTAGAAGAGGAATTCTTGCAATAGCAAAATATAAATATATGTACATTCAATCGATATCGATCTGTTCACATAGAAACTATTAGATGACGAGTGAGTTTCTCTAATACCGAAACGAAATAAATCGGCGATCGTTGCCACGTTCGAAACCGGCCATCGAAGCTGGCACTGCTTTTACGAGCGACGAGTTTCGTTTTACTACCCTTCGTGAACAATAGCAATACGACTATGAAACCAACGTTGTAAGAGTATGCGTTTGTATATTTGGGTGGACGTGTAGTACATGTACCTACAGGAAGGGCTATTTACGTTTTATTAACGGTGGTCCAACGGTACTACTACTACTACTACTACTACTACTACTACTACTACTACTACTACTACTACTATTACTACTATTACTTGAAGAAGAGGGGTAAGAGGGACTCCGATGCTGCTTGCTCTCTCTTTCTCTCTCTCTCTCTCTCTCTCTCTGACATCGAAATTCAAGTGTTCTCTGTCTTTTTTTATTTTTTTATATTTTTTTATTTTTTTTTTCCTTATTTTTCCTATCGCGATACCGTTCTATTTTTTTTTATGCCGATCCATTTATACGGTATCTCCATATTATTGCATGATAGAGGGAGAGAGAGATAGAGAGATACAGAGAGAAAGAGAGACAGAGAAAGGGAGAACGGATGAATTTTCGTTTTTTACGACGTTTCGTTTTTTCTAGAATTCTCGTCGTTAAGAGCTTTTATTATCTTTAAAAATGGTCGGATAAAATTTATATATATGATTGTTTTATCTCCTTTTTCTTTTTTTTTTTATTTTGTAATCGATCTTTTTTTTTTTCTAAAAATATATTATCAAATATTGTATGTTTTATATGTATATGTATATATATATATATATATTTATTTATTGTAACATTTAACTGTAATATTTATGAGTTTTTATTATTTAGACAAGATTAGAAAATTTATATATAAGATAGATTAGAAAAAAGAGAAGGAAAAGATAAACATAGCAACAAAGGGAACGAATATATTCATTCACCAGAGAAATTAGATAAACGAGGTTAAATCTGGTCAAAGTCTAACATCGACTTTACACTTTAGTCTCTTTTAATAAATATAATGTAGTACAATGCAAGGATTGCACGCATGCATAATAACGCGACGTTTAACGCCTGCGTAATCGCGTAGAATTGCACTCGCATAACTCTTCCGTGTAACACCGAACGCATATATTAGGGATACAGCCCACACAACAATGTTTTAATCCATTGCACGTGTAAATGTGTTGTATTTAGGTGTGTGTGTGTGTATGTTTGTGTGTAGACAGGAATTAGCTTTACGAGAGAGACTGATTTTGACCCTGATTTTGATTTAATAATCGATAATAATATATAATTATGCTAATACCGGAGAAAGTTCATACAGATTTGTTAATACGAGAAAAAGAAATTGGAATTAAAAAACTGATTCTTCTTTTTTATTCGATTCGAAGCAATGAACAAGCTTATAATTTATTACTTTCTATCGTTTATTAATATCATTTTTATCTTGCATTATTTATTTAATGTTTCACGATACAATTTATTATTTTCTATTATTACTTTTAACAACAGAATTTGGATCTTGGTATTATATTTTCCGACACGCAAATTGATAACAATACTGTTAGACTTTGACAATACGTAACATAAATACAATAACATTAAAAAAGAAAAGAAAATAAATAAATAAAAATAAAATAAAAAAAAAGGGAACGATTGTATTTCGTTTCAATTGTATTCGTTGCGGTATTGTGTAAACTCGCGATATCTGAAAATTGTCGCAAGTTGATAAAATATAAAAAATCGAACTCATCGTATGGGAGAACGTTTCGAAAAAGAAAAAGAAAAAAAAAGGAAAATAATAAAAGCAAAACAAAATAAAATACAATAAAATAAAAATGTTCGAATGAATACGCTTTTGTTTAATTATACATTTACGCAAATTATGAATAACTAATTTTAAAAGCAATTTTTTAAATCACCATTAAATAAACATACTTATGTTCTTATACATTAGTATTATTAATCAACGACTCAATTTACATTTCATATTTTAATCATTAAAAGCTTTAACGAGAAGGAGGGAAAAACTATTTTCTCTTTTCTCGAAAAAATTCGATTGGTAAAATATCGAAATATCAAATAAAAAAAAAAATATTTAGACTCCCAGGAAGAGAGAGAGAGAAAGAGAGAGAAAGAGATAGAGTAATAAAAAAAAAACATAAAACACGTGGTCAATGAACCTATTCACGGAACGATAACACACAACCAACAACGGCATTAACACTAACAAGTCAACAATACAGTCAAACAAATGATCCTTTAAAAGTAACCCAAAGAAGAAATCCCGTTGGGTTAAGTCACCCAGATAAATCGTATCTTATTAGAGAACGTGGCCATCGGCACACTGAAGTTCTCACGATGCACTTCTCAAAGACCTCAATGCACCTCGAAGCCTGCACTTTTCTCCGTTTACTTCGAAGAAAAGAAAAAAGAAGAAGAAGAAGAAGAACAAGAAGAACAAGAAGAAGAAGAACAAGAACAAGAACAAGAAGAACACGAATAAGAAGTTGATATATATATATATATGCACACACACACACACACACATATACAGGTATGTATAGATATAGGTAAAGGTAGAGAAAGTACATATGTATATATGTAGAAAGAGAGGAAGAGAGAGAAGGAGAGAGAGAGAGGAATGGCGTTAGAGTAGCATGGGCTGACTTTGAAAAGTCCAAAAGAACGAAGACGGATTGAAAGAGAAAGAGAAAGAGAAAGAGAAAGAGAAAGAGAAAGAGAAAGAAAAAGAGAGAGGTAGGAGGGAAACCGGAGAGGTAAAAAGAAGAAAAACGTGTCTCGACAGCGACTTTGGATCAGGATTGGCCGACTGCCAAGCCATATAACCAGTAGCTACGAGTTTCCTCTTCTCTTCCCTTTACCCTCAACTCTTTCCCTGTTTCTTTCTCTTTCTTTCTTTCTTTCTTTCTTTCTTTCTTTCTTTCTTCAACAGTCTCCTCAATGCTCTGATAAAATCGTAGAATAGTAGAAGAAAGAGAAAGAGAGAGAAAGAGTGAACTAAAGAGAGCCTAACGATGAGATGAACACAAAGAAGAATACACGGTTGGATAGATTTGAAGGGGTTGACGCGTGTCGACGTGTATAAGAAAGAGATAGATAGATAGATAGATAGATAGAGAGAGAAAGAGATATACGGGTTTACTATACATACATATATATATATATATATATATATATATATATATATATATATATATATACGAACAGAGACAGACATAGCACAGAACGGGTCATTGGAATCAGGTGCAACGGGTAACGCGCGCACGTCGACGAATAATTAGTACGGCAACTCTAACTGGTTCTGGATCGTGATTAAAGCACCGTAAGAGTGGTATGCTAAAGCTATTGGGTCGGTCGTCTCTCTGCCAATGTATTCGTATTGGTAGGTAGGTAATACCAGCGATAGTGGTAGTGGTAGTGATAGCGATAGTATTTGTAGCAGTAGTGGTGGTAGTGCTACCGCGTTCGAGTGCACCGACCTGGAAGAATTAACTGATCGATCTTTAGTATGATCGATAATTAGCTGGCTAGACGATACACGATCACGTTCTCTCTTTACGTATATATATATATATATGTGTGTGTGTATTGTACGTGTATACACGTATATGTAGATAGATCTCACTGTAGATGATAATATCTATGTATACATGTATATAGATATATATCCTATGTATGGATATGATGAGAAAATAACGTGAGAGAGAGAGAGAGAGAGAGATAGAGAAAGAGAATGTACGTAATTGAAAGGAGAATATATGTATGTATGTAATATTGCTCACATGACTTAGCATTAACCAAAAGTTAATTGTTCATAAATACTAGACCGTAAAGATCACCGTAGAGATCACTTATATCGATTAAAGTAATTCGATCGGATTGTTCGATCGATTTCGTCGGAGAATTTCGAGATATAATAGTCTTGAATATAAGCTGGTTGAATCTTGAAATTATGAAAGAAGAGAGAGGGGGAGAGGGAAGAGGGGAAGTTTGGGTGGCGATGAGGGAGGTGATACACGCGTCTGCGGAGTTACGAGGTAAAAGATGAACGAAAGAGGAAGAGGGGTAGGTGGAGAGGGAGTAATTTCCTGTTAGAGACGAAGCTTCCGGCATCTCTCGTGTAATTGGTGCAAGCTAGCGAACGTTCGCCTCTCTCTCTCTCTCTCTCTCTCTCCTCTTGTGCTTCGTATACCTATGTATTGTGTGTGTACGTTGTGTATACTCATAGATATCTACAAATAGACGAAAGATATCCTTTTCACCCTTCCACGGTAATTATCACCGAATATCAACGACTTTGCAGCAGTCGAAGTAGTAATGCAAAGGGGTGGGAAAGGGGAGGAATAAAAAAAAAGAAGTGAAATAAAATAAAATTAGACGGAGAGAGAGAGAGAGAGAGAGAGAGAGAATGTATTTTCAGCAATGTGTCACCCGACACGAGGCTTTATACCGTGCCGTTTATTTTTGCGAGTCTGAGAACGAGAAAGAAAGTAAAAAAAGAAAAAGAAAAAAGAGAAAAAGGAGAAAGGAAAAAGAAGAAAAATTACGTCGGATAGAGAGAGAGAGAGAGAGAGAAGTGAACGAGTATGTTATATGAATGTGCATGCGAGCGAACACTGTGTATGTGTGTGTATGTGGAGGGATGAGTATAGAAGGTTGTAAAGAGACAAGCTAAGGAATTATGCCGACGAAGAAGAGGAAGAAGAAGAAGATTGGGATCACTTCAAAGGGCTTTCCCTTCGAAAAGGATTTCGTTACTTTATTACTCTTCTTCTTCTTCTTCTTTTTCTTCTTTTTCTTCTTTTTCTTCTGCACTCTTCTTCTTTGTTTATTTTTTCCTTTTTTTTCCTTGTCTTTCTTTCTTTCTTTTTTTTCTTTTCTTTTTTATTATTATTTTCTTTTCTCGTTGCCTCGAAAACGTTCCTGACTATGTTCTAACTCGAATGGAAAAGAAAAGAGTAAGAAAAAGAAGAAGAAAAAAATATAAAAAGAAAGAGAGAATCGAAGAGAGAAAGAAGAATCTTTAGAAAATCACTTGGATAAATCTGAGAGATTTGAGGAAAAAGAGAGACAGAGAGAGAGAGAGAGAGAGAGAGAAGAGAAAAAGGAAAAAGGAGGGAAAAAGAACTTGTTCGAAGGGAGTTATAAACGAACGAGAAGACGAAGAGGAAAGTCGAAGGAAATGAAGAAGACAGAAAAAGAGAAAAAGAAGAAAAAAGAAGAAAAAAGAGAGAGAGTCCTGAAGAAAGATAGGCAGGTTCCTTCTTTTCGAGACGAGTTCGAAGAAGGAAAAAAGGAAAAAAGAATAACGAAAAAGGTTAAAAAAAAGAGAGAGAGAGACAGAGACGCAAGAAAAACAAGAAGAAAAAGGAACAGAATAAAAAGTAGGAGGTGAGAATGGTGGTGGTGCGCGATTAGAGAGAAGAGAAAAGAAGCAGCAGCTCCAGTCGTGAACAAAGAACTCCAAAAGAAGAAGAAAAAGAGAAAAAAAAATGAAAAAAAGAAAAGAATAAGAAGAGAAAGAAAAAGAGAAAGAAAAAGAAAAAGAAAAAAAAGAAAAAAAAACTATCCACGTTACGTGTCGAGGAAGAACCACCCCCACCTCCAATCCCAATCTCACCCCATCCACCATCTCTTCTATCCCTCTCTCTGTCTCTATCTTTTCTTAGGACTCTTTGGGTCTACCTGAATCAGTCTGTTTCCTCTCCTCCCACCCTCCCAACAACCACCCACCCACCCACCCACTTAGTTCAGTTTCTTTCTCGATCTCGTTTTCTTTTTCACCCAACCCTTAAAACCAAGAAAGAGGAGGTAGGAGGAAGTAAGAGGAGAGTATCCCAACCTTCCTAACCCTCTGTACGAATCTTTTGTTTGTGGACCGGTTCTATGGAGTTCCTCGAATCATTTCCCTCCTCCCTATACAACCTCCCACCAATTCTACTTCTTCCACCATATCACTACAATCCCTGTACTACTACTACTCTACTATTACTATTACTATATCGTTACTAAGTCTTCTTCTCCCTCACACTTTGGTTCCTCAATTTCTTGTCTTTCGAATCTTGCTATCATCTCCCACCCTTCCTTCCTTCCTTCCTTCCTTTCTTCCTTCCTTCCTTCGGGAGCATCGTCCGCTTTCGCTCTCGAAATCATTTCAGGATAACACACAACACCCATACATACATACACACACACACACACTTACACACAAATGTATACCTTTCCAGCACCTTTCTACCTTAGGCTCTCTTCTCTCTTTATCGTCTTTTCTCACCAATATACCAACACGATCTAACCTCCAATATAGATTCTTCCGTTAAATTCCAGAAGCAAGTTTAATGGAACCGAGCGTAACCGTCTCTCACGAGAGAACCCTCAAGAAGAGAGAGAGAGAGAGAGAGAGAGAGAGAGAGAGAGAGAGAGAGAGAGAGAGAGAGAGAACAGCTTAGTCCAATGGTATGTCTTCGTCTGACCTTTGGCTGGGTCGATTCGCGCAACCCAACTCCGACGACCCCGTTTGACCTCGCTTCATCGACCACGGCCGAAGAGAGAGAGAGAGAGAGAGAGAGAGAGAGACCTGGACATTGTGGGTCGGGGACGTAAGTACGATCCTCTCTCTTTCTCTTTTCATTTTCTCTTTCTCTCTCTCTCTCTCATACACACATACACACACATTCACTTTTTTACCGACAAAGGACAAAAAACAACGCGTCGTCGGAAGATTTTCCATTTCGAAATCGATCTGACCTCATTTATCCCAACTACCACTCAAACCTCACCCTAACTTCATCTCACTAATCTAACCCTATCCCTTTTGACACGTGTTGTTCGATTATTAATGTTTAATATTAATCGATAAAAACGAACGTGAAAAAGAGAGATACTTTTATTTTCTACGCCATGTTTTTCTTCTCCTGACGATTACGACGATAAGCATGTAAATAAGAAGAAGAAAAAAAAAAGAAGAAGAGATATGAATAAATCAATAAAAATATAGTATTCGAATACTTTCACGATTTCACGAGATTACGCAAACGCGGACCATTTAAATGTTTCAGTATGAAATAACTTGCTCATTCATTTAACTTCTTATAATCTTGAATAATCGTGAAATGTTTAGAGGTAACGTTAATGATATATATATGTATCTATATATATATATATACCTTTTTCTAGATGCTGAGTAATTGGGCTTTGCACTCTGGGCGTTGGTTGCAATTGTGACGTGTTGTTACCAGGACGTCCTCGTGATCTCCTTCCTGGTCTGGGCTATAAAAGAAGACAAATTTTCGAAATATTACTTATTTATAAACTATTTTCCTATCTTTTTTTTTTTTTTTTTAATCGAAATAAACATCGTAATTATTTAAAATAAGTACAAGGATTACTGGTCGATTAATAAGATCGATCGATCGATCGATGAAAAAATGATCTACTTTTGCTCTTTTTACATTCTTTTTTTAAATATAAAACTATGTATAAATGCTGAAAATAAAAATAACGCGCGATGAGTATAGATCACTAGACATATTTCGATTTTTAGCAATTTTTCAGCGATACGTGTAACTAACAAAATCGTTTTACATCAGCAAACACTGATCTTTAGTTACGTTACACGCACCCACATATATACACACACATGTATGCAACCTGCCGCGTATAATTACGTATATATATATACATACAACATATATATATATATACACGTACGATAAAAATATATAGATAATCGTAACACGTTTCAGAACAACGATTGTGTTCCTTTGTTTTAATACGTAAACCATCGCGTCCGGAGAAACTTGCGAGTTTGTTAAGTTTCTTTGTAGGAGAATGAGTAGGGTATGGAGGGTGGGTGACGATGGGAGGAAGAAGAGGAGAAGGAGGAGGAGGAGGAGGAGAAGGAGGAGAAGAAGCGCCGTAGGAATAGCGTTAGGTGGGGGATGGAGGGTGGGAGGGAATCTCTTTGTTTAACTGTCTCATTTATTACCGTAGATAAACGTGCCGCGTTGTAGACGCGCACGCCGAGAGATAAACGCGACGAGATAAACGCGAGCGAAACGGTTTGCTTTGTGTTCGCGAGCGCGCTTGCGTATGTATATGTAAAAAGCTCAGCGTCCATGACGTCGGGCGCATTGCACAGGGCAATGTCGTGTAATGTAATACTATGTAAAGAGGTCACCAGGTACGTAGATAGCTCAGCTACGAAACCTGGTACGAAGAAATAACGGATGAGAAATTGTACGAATACGAATTATTTCGTAAGGTTCGAGTAAGTAAGTAAGTAAGTAAGTAAGTAAGTAAGTAAGCAAGTAAGAAAGTAAGTAAATAAATAAGTAAGTTAGTAAGGAAGTAAGAAGAAGGACTAATACATTATTCCACGATATCTTCTTCCGTTATCTCTCTGTTTTTTTTCCTTTTTTTATTTCTTTATTATCTTTTCTTTTCTTTTTTTTTCTTTTCTTTTTTTTCTTTTCTTTTTTTTCTTTCTCTTTTTTCTTTTTTTTTTTTTTCTTTCTTTTGGTTGAGATCAATCGCAGATAACACGGTTTTGTCGTGATCATTGGTTCGATTAAATCAATGTAATTTATGTATCTTTTTGAATGGCACGTTTATTATCTTTACTATTGATTGTTATTAAAATTTTATTTGGTTTTACGATAGTACCGAATGAACATCGTATCATTCATTTTATTCCGATTAAATTAATGATGTTAATATAATTGTATATATATATATATATTGTTTTTAGACACGCGTAAAAATTTAGTTACGAAAGTTTATCCATACGAGAATAATGTAAGAAAATATCTCGACGATTAGCTCGAAGCAAAAACACGTGTCGCGAACTATGGCTAATTTTAATAAAGTTAATGGTTAAAAAACGTTGCTGGCACTTTTATATCTTATCTTCGAAAAAAAGTATTATCTTATCGATACTTCCGTCACCTCCTCATGTATATATGTATGTATTTATACATACATACGTACATACATACATACATACATGCATGCATACATACATACATACATACTTGTTTCGATTTCGTAATATATTCAACTTACAATCTCAAATTCTCTCGAGAACGTGACTAATTATACTACAGAAACAGTATATTTAAAGAGCATAATCCATGACCGTGTCCCGATAATGCTAATCCAGAAAGATGGCATAATATATGTAAGCATATAAATATACATATTTCTATAAACAACGAAATATCTCTCTCTCTCTCTCTCTCTCCCTCTCTGTGTTTTTAAAAACTTATATAACAAGATCTCGAATATCCGAGTACGAGGAAATAATTAAAGATAACGAAGGATACGATTAAATCGAAATGTGAGAAAACGAATATGAACCAAACCCATACTTACATTAACGGGTTAAAAAGATTGACGAAAGAGGAAAAGGAAAAAAAAAAAAGAAAATAGAAAACAAAATTAATAAAACGAAATGAAAGTTGTATGAAAATAAAAGTGCCCTAGTAGACGAGAAAAATAAACTAAAAGTATAATAGTTGGTAGGATAGATAAAAAAAAGGAGAGAGAAAGAGAGAGAGAGAGAGAGAAAGAATCAGAGAGAATTCGCGTTAGTCGTTGTCCCGTGTATTTTATTGCAAATTGAGGTTAAAGTCTCTGGCACATGGCCAGGCATTTCACCTAGGCCGTCGCATTCCAACATATACTACATGGATACGCACGTTACATACGCGTCTTATGTGCTCTCTCTCTCTCTCTCTCTCTCTCTCTCTTGTGAACACATACACGTAACCTACTAGGCATTACACACGCACATTCTCTCTCTCTCTCCCATTCTATGTATACGTATGTATTAGATGTGTATATATATATGTTATAAAGCAGCCGAGCACTGAACACGACGTCGAGACGTCGACCCATTCTCCTCCTTCTCCTTCTCCTCCTCTTCTCAACTCCTCTACCTCATCGTAGTCGTCGTCGTCGTCGTCGTCGTCGTCGCCATATCGTGTACGCGCGTGCGAAGGAGTCGTCGTCGTTCACATCAACGCGTACACAACGGGGAAGTCCATGAAATAAATAGTTCGTAGCCCCTTCGCTCCCAGCCATACTGCACCCTCGCAATACTGTAACTTTAAATCAACGGGGTCTCTTCTCTTCTCTTCTCTTCTCTTCTCTTCTCTTCTCTTCTCCTCCCTACTTTTACTTCGAAAAAGTCTCCCTCGTGATTTTGTAGAACGACAAGTGCATGTGTACATTCTCCTTTGTACATGTACATACATGTGGATCGGTCTTTCTTTCTTTCTTTCTTTCTTTCTTTCTTTCTTTCTTTCTTCCTTTCTTTCTTTCTTTTTTCTTTCTGTTTTTTTTTTCCTTTCTTCTTTTTATATACGCGTGTGAGCGAAGCTTCGACGAAGAGAAACTACTACTCAAAAGTATATTATAACAGAACGCGAAATGAGAAATCTTTTGTGCGTAATTATTACACACTTTGAGCTGCTTTTTAACATAGCATACATACGATATACATAACACGCATACCTTGAAAGATCGTTTTATGAACTTACGACGAGATTATAACGAGGAACACAGTTGTAAGCGAATATACCGGAAAACTTCTCGTTGTGACTTTGACGAACGTTTTTCATCTACTTCGAATTAATATCTGAAGTTAGATTATATGTAGGTTATATATATACGCAAATATACATTGTATATACACTATATACACACAGTAACACACAACATACGTACAAAACATTCGATGCGAATTTTACGCGACAAATCTCGCAGTGATCTCATATAATGCCATTAACGTTCCATTCGTTTTACTTTAAACGGATAAATGGTAACGCGTTTTTGTGTCGTTACGACGGATATAGGCAGGTTATATATATATAATATGTGTATATATATATATACATATACGTAATGTGTCTGTGTGTGTGCTCTGCTGCCTTCTTCTCTATATATATATATATATATGTACGATGCGGAGAGCTCCTTTTTCCGGCATATGCTAATCTAATTAATGGTTACATGGAAACCCACGCGCGGTTGTATACACCAACTCCTCCCCCCACCCTTGTTACTACCACCACCCCTCAACTCCTCTTCACGCTCCTCTTTTCTCTTACACTATCGCACACAATCCATATGCACGCAAAATACGTGTATATATTTTACCACAGCCAGAGGATAGAAGGGACAGAGGAGAAGCACAACGAAGCGCGATGACACATAACAACGTAATGTATACACACTACATATACACGTACACACACACTTGTATTACACACAACACACTCTGGTAAAGTGCGTATCTATGTACCCGTTAAAAGTCCCTCAATGGCGTAACACACACACTACTTTGTCCATCCCCTCTCCTCCTGCGCCTCGTCCCTTCCTTTTTCTTCTGTCTCTTTCTATCTTTTCTCTCTCCTCTTCTTCTTGGAAATGAAAAACGAACTCTTCCTTCTTCGCTCCGATAATTTAGTGACAATATTATTCCAATTATATCCTCCCCCCACTATGGTCTCTCTTCTTTTTAGAACACACACATTATTCTTCGAAAGATGATACTTAAACTACTGTTGGTCACCCATCCATTACGTGGATATGAAACGAGAGTTACTTAACTTCGATGATCGCATGGCAATCAACGGATTCCATTCCATTAAGACCCATAATCTATAATAATTCTTGTTTTTTTTTTTTATATATATATTGAAATGTTTAGAACGACGTAATTAATTTTGTAGAATATAGAGTACACTTGTACATACATATATATATGTACACGTATATGTATACATGGTATTTTTAGTTTTTAAAACTTTATAGTTCAAGCCGACGATAAAGTATAGGAATACTTTAATACAACTTTAATTTGTTATAGATTTAATGTTTCATATAAAAGCGACTTCATATACATATATGTCTACGACACTCGTGTATATAATTATTTTCTCCTAGTAAAGTGCGTATCTATGTAATGTCGTGGAAGTCAACCAATGGCGTAACTATTAACTATCTTTCTTCTTCTTCTTCTTGGAAATGAATCAAACTCTTTCCGTTCCGATAATTCTATCGATGATATTATTATTATTTCCAATTATCTTTCACTTTCTTTTCTTTTCTTTATTTTTCTTATAGAATCAACCATTTTCTCTTTCTCTCTCTTTTTCTTTCTTTCTTCGAGAAGTGATATTTTGATCGATCACCCATCCATTACGTGGACAAGACTAGAGTTAACTTAACTTCGACGATCGTGTATCGTTGATCGACGTATTACTCTAACCAGTAAACTTCAAAATCGACAATAATTTTGTCTTATCTTGCATCTAAATCTTTTTACGTTGTAACCTTAAACGCGATGTAATGTTAAAGTTACATTCTCAACAGACGTCATATATCCTCTGTATCTTTTTAATATTTCCGCGACTTTATAACTTAATTCGCTTAAAAGTTTCAATAATTCATATACGAGAATTAATATTGAATCATACAGTAATATAAATTCGAGTATACGAGAGTTAACGAGACAATAATTGAACCATTAAGAAAAAATTTCCCATTGTCGGAAAATTACCTGCGTAACCACCAAACGATTTTTCTTTTCTTTTTTTTTTTTTTTTTTTTAATATAATACGAATCACGTTAATTATTTTCTGATAAAACTCGTTAGTTTTTAACAATAACGTTTTTAACAATAAAAAAAAACAAATTTAATGTAAATGTTGGTATCTACGCCATTGACGCACATACCTATATATACACATATATAGAAAGAGAAAGACACACACACAGACACACACACTTGCGTTATATGCGTGCTCTATATCGCATTATACGAGAACATAGTACTCTCGTACTTGGAGAACTCGAAGAAAAGAGAAAAATATACGGAAACAGGCACGCGAGGGTGAACGTTTGCGATAAAGGCCAGCCGGTGCCTCTTCAAAGGGTTAAACCCTGGATCGCTGCTCCGGCTTTGCTTGTTTACCGATTTTTACAGCCTCCTTTCCATCCTCAATCCTTTCGATCCTGTGTCCAACCGGTTCTTTGGATACATATACACACACATTTTATATATATATATATATATCGTCGTTATCTACTTTTATATACTACTACAAACTAGTCCACCTCTATCTCTTCGAGTTTGACCCCTTTCAGCACCCCTTTTCCTCTCTCATTCCTTCTTTCTTATTCTCTTATTTTTCACATTGATTTATCTCTACGGTCGAGCGAAAGCTTATTCGTCAAATGTTGTTTCTTTCTTTTTTCTTTTTTTTCTGGCATACGAAAAGGAAGTTGCTTACTTGCTTGCTTGCTTGCTTACTTGCAAGTGAAATTTTTGATAAGATTACTCTAATAATCGTGGCGGTATTTCTTAAAGAAATTAATTCGAACTAATTTATTTTTGTATCAAAAAAAAAAGGAAAAAAAATACGAAAAAAATAATTATGTAATGTTAAAATTATGATATAACTTATGCTAATGTAGTAATACCGATATAAGTTATATTACATGATTTAGATCGTACACTAATACTGATAGAAATTGTATTACAGGTTTCGGGCCATAGCAATATTATATATATATATATATATATATATATATATATATATATATATATACTAATACGTGCTCTACTGAAATCTAAAACTTATGATACAATTTATACCATAATATGGTTTAATTACAAATAATATTTCTACGTGTTACACCGAGTAGAACTTGGAATAGATTTACTTAATACACTTATATGTTTAACGAACACATTAAGCATCTTTACGTACGATATCATTTAATTAATTTTCATATATAATTTGCGATCATTATATTAAAAACTTGATCAAACGGACAGTCCAAATCTTCATCATTGTATACTTTGCTATTTAAATAATTAATCGGATTTGTAATTTAAGTAATTCCAAGCAAAATTAATATATTTAAATATACGAGGCATGAACTTCGTGATTAAAAAAAGAAAGAGAGAGAGAGAGAGAGAAGTAAAAATTAAATAAAATTTACACAACGAATGTAACGCACGATGATTTCAAAATTACACGAAAAGTGAAAGCTCCGTCATTGAAAAGGAAGCGATTAAATACTCGAATACGAATTGACTTAATTAATTTTATGACGGCAAAAAAAAAAAGAAATGAAATAAAATTTACAAAACATATATACAAATATATGTAAAAAACAAAAAAAAAATTTCTATCGCATTATAAACATACAAAGGATTAAAAAAAAAAATGATCTAAATAATAACGATGCCAATAACAATAATAAAAAATAAAAAATAAATAAATAAATAAATAAAAAATAAAAATAAAACATTTATATACTTTCTAACGCATGTTCAACGATAACAAAAATAATTCTCTTTGCGTTGGTAAAAATTCATCCACCGTGTTAAATAAATTCATAGGACGTTTGATCGAAAAAATATTCACACAGACACACACACTTGTGAATCCTCGAATCTTCTAATTCCATCGTGGTGAACGAGCTCGTGCTCGATTATATTTGGCACGTACATTATAATCTTTGCGGGTGCAGCATAAGCCGCGAGAGATATTACCATAAATTCGTTCCGTCGCGCGATTTTTGAGCTTATGAATAATTTCCGGTAGTTCGTCGGAGCGCGTAAACCTAGTCGCTAGTAAAGAAGACATCTAAGAGATAGAAAGAAGGAAGGAAGGAAGGAAGGAAGTAAGGAAGGAAGTAAGGAATGAAGGAAGGAAGGAAGAGAGGTTCAGTGACGTAAGGGGGTTGGTTGCCAGAGGGGGTTAAAGGGGGTACTGAGAGGGGAAGAGAGAGATAAGAGGAAAGGGACGTGCAGCGTTGAAATTAAATATGAAAGTGGAAACGTTGGCCGTTCGAGGTTGAAAACGAGAGAACGAGAGAAATAGAAAAAGAGATGGAGAGACAGAGAGAGAGAGAGAGAGAGAGAGAGAGATGATTGCCATCTCTTATACAGAAGAAGACTCGAAATAACCATCGGCTATTTTATTATTCAGTCTCTCATTGCGATGCCTGTCAAATTAAGCGAGAATGAACCGAGATATAACGAGGCAACGGTAGCACGCTCTGTTTGAATATACATATCTAGTAAAAAGAGAGATAGATAGAGAGATAGGTATAGAAAGGAAACGTTAATCGAATAAAATGTTCGTCGAAGGAGAAAAAAGATCAAATCGAAAAAGGGAAAAGAGAGAGAGGGAGAAAAGAGAGAAGAGAAAAAGGAAAAAGAATTTAAGATGATTATCGAGGAGGATCGTAGGAATTTTTAAACGTCGATATCTTCCCGCCAAAAAAAGAATAGGGTATAAATGACGAGGAGAGAGGAAAAAAGAAAGAAAGAAAAAAGAAATAAGGTAAAAAGAATCGAAGGGTGTGAAAAAAGTATGGCGTATGTTACATCTCGTCAAATGAAATTCCTATACGATCTCTCTTGTACACGCCTCTTCCCTTATATTTTTTTTCTGTCTTTATCTATCTATCTATCTATCTATCTCTCTCTCTCTTTCTTTACCATCCCTCCATAACACTTTTGATAGCATAATATCGAGTAAGTAAAGAAACGTAGGGATAGGTAAAGGGCGTAGATAAGTAAAAGGCGAGATATCTCTGGTGGTAAGGTTTTTAGGGTGTATCGTATACACATACATATATGTACATATACGTATACATACACATATATGTATATGTATTAGGATATGAATCTTTCTTTTCGCCTGTATACTACTACAATACTATAAAAGCTCTTGTCAAAGTGTAAACGCGCGGTCGCGTGCTCGTACGCACACGTACATATATACATACGTATGCATACGTATATACCATATATACATGACATATATGACAAATACATATATATATACATACATGTGCGTGCGTAAATAACGTATATACATACATACATACATAGATACATAGGAAATACTCGTTCTATATATAAATCGTGTCTCCGTCGTGTTAGAGCCAACGTTGGCGTGTACACGCCAACGAAGCGGCAGATATTCCGATCGATCGTACCGGGTTATTCGACTGCCAGCGAGAATTCATTTTCCCCTTCCATTTCTTTTTCTATCTTCCTCTATCCTTCTATCCTCCATATACACCCCCTTCTATCTCTTTCTTTCTCTTTCTCTCACTCACTCCTCCCACAGTATCACCTATCACTCTTTTTCTTTCACTTCTCCTCTATCTCTCTTTCTCTCTTTCTTTCCATATAATGGATCATCCTCTCCTCTTCTCTCTCTTTTCTATACGCATGTCTGTGTCTCTGTGTGTGTCTCTTTCACTCTTATGCGTACTCATCGTCGTGTGACTCCCTCGACTCTACCCCTATTGCATACACTCTTCTCCTCTCTCTATAGCCCCTATGATATTCGCTCGCTCGTTCGCTCGCTCGCTCGCTCGCTCGTTCGTTCGCTCGTTCGCCCACCTGTCGTGACGATTCTCGTGCTCGTTAATCACATTACGTGCGCACGAGCGAGACGAAAAAGAAGAAGAAAAAAGAAGAAAGAAGAAGGAGGAGGTGGAGGAGGAGGAGGGAGTAAAAGAGAACGGGATGAAAGACCAATGAAGAAAATAAAAAAGAAGAAGAAGAAGGGTAGAAAAAATGTTCGAATGCGTATACACAGCCGATCGTACTAAATGTTTTTTCTTTCTTTCTCTTTTCATTTTTTTTCCTCATCTTTTTTTTTTTATTTTTCTTTTTTGTTTTTTTCTTTCACGTTCCTAGACGTTGCAACGTTCAAGGGCACGGATTAATATTGGAATTATCGATAATTAATTATCTATAATATTATTTTCCTATAAATTATCGAGTATAGAAAGAGTTGACTATTTTTTTTTTTTTTTTGTATATTTAAGTGATATATATTAATGATACAATTATTAATATGATATAACATAATTAAGATATATATACATATGCGTAAAAAATATGTATATAAAAACATATGTTTCAATAAATGTTCTATATTTATCCTTAATAGTGATAATACCATTAAGAAAATCTGACGATAAAATTTGACGATAAACGTTTGAAAATCGTTTACTTGTTTTAACCACCACATCGTAAATCCAATGGATATTAATCACGTTATCATTTTCGATTTCAAAATGTTGAGAAAGACAGAGCGAACGAGTGAGCAAACAAGAGAGAGAGAGAGAGAGAGAGAGAGAGAGAGAGAGAGAGAGAAAGAGATGAATAGATAAATGTTAAGCATTGAATGATATTCGATGCAACTTGGTGTTTACGTCTTAACCGCCATATGTGAATTAGAGTGACGCCATGAGTGAACACTAGACGAGGATGGTGTTATATCGTGCTTGCTAAATCTTCCTCCCTCCTCTCTCTCTTTCTACCACACCCGCTTTATACGTACATACGTTTTGATTACATACACACATGAACACATTCACACACGTTGTTTACTGTCGACCACTATTACAAATACACACCTCCATTAATCCTATTTTACTCACGACGTTATCAATGATTTATTTTAAACAACGTTTTATCTCAAATATTCCGAATAGAGATCA
This sequence comes from Vespula vulgaris, assembly GCF_905475345.1. NCBI lineage: Eukaryota > Metazoa > Arthropoda > Insecta > Hymenoptera > Vespidae > Vespula > Vespula vulgaris. The sequence continues at coordinate 439,618 of NC_066609.1, forward strand.
CTCGTCGAAATTCACGAGGCAAATTTCGTTTCGAAAAATTTCGTTTCTCGAATAGATCGTAGAAATAACGTTTAAATACGCGTTAATAATAATGATTATATATAAACGAGAGAGAGAGAGAGAGAGACAGAGATAGAGATAGAGACAAAGAGACAATGATAATAAATAACTTACGTGAAAGTCATAAGCAGTCGATTATCACTTGAATATTTTAACGTCGACGATTTATCCATAAAAAGACAAAAAGAAGATGGCGGCAAACGTTTGCGTATAACGTGGCTTCGTATCACCACTACCACCAACAATAACAACAACAACAACAACAATATCCATAGAAAGTATAAACGAGAAAAAATTATGAAAAGAAAAAAAGAAAAAAGAAAGAAAAAAAAAGAGGCTTGAAGATTTCACTGAATCCTTTCCTTCGTGAATTTTTTTTTCTCTCTTTTCCTTGCTGCTTTCTTTTCTCTTCAACTTCTTTCTTAGTTTCTTAATTCGTCCGTTGATCACAAAACACACGAAACGAGATTAGAACTTGGCGTTACAACTTTTATTCCTTTTTTTCGGCCCTTCTCCCTCGATCTTACGTCTTAAGAGACTCCTCTAACGTTCGTGCGCGCGGTCCTGGCACGACGAGAGAGAGAGAGAGAGAGAAAAAAAGAAAAAATTAAATAAATAAAAATAAATGAAAAAGAGAGAACATTAAAAGAGAGAGAGAGAGAGAGAGAAAGTTTTTCAGCGACGGTACATCGTATTTGTACATATATTATCCTCTTTTTTTTTCTATCTTCCCTCTTTCTACTCTTCTATCCTCCGCTCTCATCTTCCTATATATGAGTAGTTAATTCGAATAAAAGTGAAAAAAAAAAAATATATATTATAATAACGGACGATGACTACGACGACGAAGAGAGAGAAAAAAAAAGAGGAATGGAAGATATCGAAGTGGATAAAGAAGAAAGAGGAAAAAGAAGAAGAAAGGAATAAAAAACGAAGAATTAAAAAAAACGTGGCACGTTCCAACGTGAGACGTTACTGTCGATGCGATCACATGACCAGTATCGTTCTACCGTTACTGTTATTATTATTACTTTTTCCGTTGCTGTTAACGTTGGCCGTTGTCGCTAACTTCTCGAGCTTCGAATTTTTTCGGTTATCCAAAGCTGTCTCTTTCTCTCTTTTTTAACGACTTTTTTGTTGCACGAGTCGCCAACGTATTTTGTGTCCTTGAAATATACTCTCTCTCTTCCTACACACACACACACATCACACACATATATATATATATATATGAATGTAATATGCATATTATATCGTACATAATGCGTATGTACGTATATATATATATTTTTTTTGCTATATCTTGTCGCTCGAGTTAAACGATTTTTCGTTTTATATACATACATATGTATATATATATATATATGTTTTTTTCTTCATTCCTTCTTTTTTCTTTTTTCTTCCATCGCACTTCCCTCTTTTATTACGGAAGAGAAAACAAAGATGGCCGTGTACGGGCGCGTTCCGTGAATTTTCGAGGCCAGTTTAGTTATCGTCGGATGGACGGGGTGTAGACGGGGTGGGGGTAGGGGTGAGAGGAGGTGAAGCGAGGTGAGGTGGAGGGGAACGTGTGGACGGGCGTGAGGACGCTGAGTATATATGTGGGCGGATGGGGAGGGGGAGAGGAGAGGGAAAAATAGGAGAACTCTTTCCAAGCGGCTAACCTTATAACACCCAACGGAACGTTGTAATTGAACGGAGATATACTCGGTTTAAATAATAAATAATTTTCTTGTCTGATCTATTACGTTTATATCTATGTATGTATGTATGTGTGTGTGTGTGTGTAAGTAAATAGATGGATATTGGTTACACAAGAGAATCTAGATCGACGTTATACTAATCCGTGTATGAGTACGAGTTGAAATAGAAAGAGAGAGAGAGAGAGAGAGAGATTCTTACAACGAATATATTTTCTCCTTATCTCTTTAGAAACTTATTCCAACGTAGAAGAAAAAAGAAATAATAAATAAACATAAAACGATTTACGTATTACCAATAATCACCTTGTGTGTACAGATATATGTGTGAAGTGTGTTGTGTATGCGAGAGTGTTTTCTCTCTCTGTCTATCTGTCTCTCTCTCTCTCTCTCTCTCTCTCTCTCTTTCTCTTTCTTTCTCAACGCAACGATCGAATATAACGACGAATACGCGAGTTCTAATTTGTCTCTTCTCTTCTTTCTTCTTTGAGTTTCGTTATTCCTTTCTCCGCTATTACTCGCAAGTGTTATTCTCGTTTAAGTTTAAAGTAACGAAGGAAACGGGCCGAGGAGAATCTAGCGACGTGCCGAAGCGTAACGACGAAGAGGGCGGCCGTGGGCCTCGAGAGTCTCGAGGGCTGTACGAGGAACGTTTGTGTGCGTATATATGTGTATATATATATATGTTATATATAGGAAGGGAGAGGGCGGCGGATGGAGACCGGTATTGGTTAGAAGGGTACAACTAACCGAGAAGACGACGAAGAAGAAGAAGAACAAGAAGAACAAGAACAAGTCGAACGAATCCTTCTTCTTTGATTCTCACGACGCGCGATTTATCGAACGAACGAACGAACTAATTAACTAACTAACTAACTAACTAACGAACAAACGAACGAACGAACGTAAGCGTTATAAAACGATAGCTTACTACTACTACGACGTACACCGAGGCGTATTACTATACACCGAAGCCGATATATAACTACGGACGACGAAGAGCAGCCGCACTCGACGTAGAGGACGAAAAACCGCGTAAGAGGCACTGACGCGAACTGCGATACGCGCGGTCCGCAGTGCTGCCGTCTACTGGTACTTCCTGAGCTTCGTGGAATCGTTTCCCCCACCACGCCCACTATAGCCTGCGCGCCGCCCGCCGCTACGCTACGGTACGTACGTTCCACTCCCCACCACTCCCCTCATACCCCCCCCCAACCGACCGACCGACCGACAGTCCGTCCGACGTTGCCGGGGTTGCGTATCCCCACTCCGACTGTGCTCGCTAATGCTTCTCTATCCTCTTTCCTTTCTCTCTCTCTCTCACTTACTCTCTCACTTACTCTCTCACACTGTATCCATCTTTCTCGAGCTAACCCGATCTCTCTCTCTCTTTCTCTCTTTCTCTTTCTCTTTCCAGCCAACTGCAACGAGCAACCAGCCGCCTTCGGAAACAAGGAGCGTCACGCGAACGACGATAATATTGCAAACTCGGCTCGCTGATGCATACCCGATAAACTGTCGAGCTTTCCCTCTCTGTCTCGGCCATCATCCTTCTCTCTCTCTCTCTCTCTCTCTCTCTCTTTCTATCTTTATCTATCTCTATATCTATCTCGTTTCTCTCACAGATTAGGGTACAAGTGTGTACGTCGAGTGCTACTGAACGACTACTACTACGCGAGAGCGTCAAATAAATTTGACCATAGAACTTCGGCTTCTCGATGCATTCATTCGTATGCATTTGTATTCGGTCTCTGTTGGTATTTATTTGTATCTTTGTGTGTATGTATGTTTGTGTGTGGGCGAACGTGTAGACGGTTCGTACATGTAAACGTTGTGCGACGATGTGCTTTAAAGAGATCGATAAAAATCTGCATCGTCGTACTTACCACTTTGCCTACGATCGAGATGATAATAGAGTACACCGAAGAGTTACCGCGGTTTGTTCCCATTGCTTGTAATTTTTTAAGAAGAAAACAACGGAACTAATCGTTCGAAAAAGAACGAGGATAGATCGTCGATTGTGTGGCCTTGATTCTCGTTGACTTTCCTGTTTTTTTTTTTTCTTTCTCTTTTCCTTTTTTTGCTTTTTATCGTTGATGTGTGTGTGTGTGTGTGTGTATGGGATGATATCGATTCGAAGAACTCGACGGGGGTTCTTTTTTCTTTTTTTTTTTCTCTTCACCCATCCCTATCATTCGATTGTACGACGATTCATTCGTATATGAAGTTAATTTGTTGATTTGGAACTTTTTGAAATTAAAATAAATTTTCGTCCAATTTGTTTTTTATTAACTCAATTCTTTTTTTTTTCGTTAATAAGTCTCGTTTACTTATTTTTCATTTTACTTTTTTTCTGGAAAAATTAATCGTATCTATCTACGATTTCGTATTCGAATTAATATTTATTGAGAATAAAGTATATTTGATACATATACATATACATGTAGTTATACTCTCTATAAAACGTTCTTTCTGTAATATAAATCGTACCTCTTCATCAATTTCATATTATACAATTTTCATTTCTTTTTCTTTTTTTTTTCATTTTTTTCTCTTCTCTTTTTTACGTATGACAAAAACAGATTTTGTGAGGATTAAATATGAAAATAATCGAAGAAAAAAAAAAAAGAAAGAAAAGGAAAGAAACGAAAGAAAAAATTGGAATAAGCGAAAAAAAGAACTATAGACGTATCTCCAGACTAGTTGAATTAATTTTTCAAACGATTCGACGCTATGGGAATTTTCGATCGTAATCCGTCGTCTGTCTCTCTCTCTCTCTCTTTCATGATAGAATTTTGAAATGACTTTGAACAAGAAGAGTCTCGCTACTTTCACGAAGGTTCATTTTATATGTGTGTATGTGTACGTGTATGTGTGTGACCGAGAGAAAGAGAGAGAGAGATTTTCAAGATCCGTTTTAAAGCCGATAGAAACGAACGGCGCGTTTACTTCTAACCTCCATTAATATATATATATATATATATATATATATATATATATATACACTGTTACGTATATTTCACGTAAGTATCTCACGAAAGAAATTTTTCTAATATTTTTCTTTCTTCCTTTCTTTCTTTCTTTTTTTCTTTTCTTTTGAACTTCTTCTCTGTAATTTATCTCACGTTATTTCATCCGACAGTCTGGAAGACTAGAATTAATAATCTCTATCATCGAATTTTGAAACGTTTCGACGTCTATCGCGAATAAAAATTTATTGTCGATATCTATCTATTCTTAGTTTTTGTAAATTGAAAAAAAAAAAAGAAATGAAAAAAAATAAAAATTGCATATCAATGCCTATGTAAAACTCGATCGATCAAAGGATTGTAATAAGAAATAATAATTAATAAAAAATCATAATTGTTGACAGGAAAAAAAAAAAAGAAAAAAGAAAGGCGACGAGTGATCGATAGATCATCTCGATTTAAAAACTCCAGATTTTTTTTTTTTTCTTTGATAGTGGATACTTAAAGGAAATGATCCATTTAGAAAGAACTAATAGTGCAATATTTGCGTAAAAATTCAACTTAATAATAAGGACGAAAAACTTTTGTCGTATAATAAAATCGTAAAATAAACTCTTGTCGTACAATTAATTTTCTTAGGAAAATGTACGAAGAAAAATATCGTCGAAAAATCATATTATTTCTACAACGATTTTTTATACTCGTATGTGTGTATGTGGGTTTCTATATGGCCGAGATTATATTCCATATAAATGAAAATTATATGATTCTTCTCACCATAAAAAAAAAAAAAAAAAAATGATGAGACCCGGTATACCTTACGATTATCTCAGTACATCTTCTTTCGTAACCGTAAGCATTCTTTAATTTTTTCACGCGAAATATGATACAGATAAGAAACAAAGAGAACGAAGAATAACTTTCGTTGGATGATTTCTCGCACGTTTTACTTTTTTTTTTCTTTTCTCTTCTTTTCTAACATTTTTCTTTCTTCCTGTTCTTTTTTTTTTTTTTTTCAATCGAAGGAAACCCACATTATTAACGCAATCATTTCAGGATATAATTTGCGTGACTTTCTCCTCTTTTTTTTCTTCGTTTCTCTTTGTTTCTTTTCTTATTTAAATATCAGATCACATATATATATGTATGTATGTATGTATGTATGTTATATGTATAAGAAATTGTTTATCCCGATCGATCGATTTCGATTCATATTCTTGCAAAAGTCATAATAGTTGAATTATTTTTGCCTTAATTCAAAAGCACAAACTCTCCCCGTTAGATTTCGTGTGAGGACCCCTTTACTAATTTCACCCCATACTGTACTCGTACAGGAGTCCGGGATTGTACGCGGAAACCCATTGTGAATCGGCGAACCGTGAACGAAATGACTACCTTTACGTTTTGCTGGGTACCGCTACGCGGAATTTATTGGCAATCAATATCGACGAGAAAGAGAGAAAGAGAAAGAAAGAGAGAGAAAGAGAGAAGGGGGTGGGAGAAGGGAAAATAGCGAAAAAATAAAAGGAAGAAAGAAGAGAGATAATAAAACAGTGAGAGAATATATATATATATCTTTGGTAATCCCTTTTCTGTTTTTGTGCGACCGTTTCGTTATTTTATTCGACGAATCGAAAATTTTTCGAAACTATTTTACGATCGAAACGAAAGAACGTTAAAGGGTACGAAGTTAACGATAAAAAGATAGAAGGGCGAAAGAATTCGAAACGACTTTCGAAGTTGCGAAGAAAGAACGTCTCGGGAGAGTTTTGTCGAATAAAAAGAAAGAAAGAAAGAAAGAAAGAAAAAATAGAAGAAATAAAAAAAACACAGGAAAAAGAAGGACGAAAGGTTACAGAGAGAAAAGTTATGGAATGGTAATACGTAAATCGGCGATACGAATGCGGAAGATGCAAGAGGAATGAGAACGATGAAAAGAGAGAGAGAAAGAGAGAGAGAGAGAGAGAGAGAGAGAGAGAGAGAGAGAGAGAGAGAGAGAGAGGAGGAAAGAGAATGGAACGCGAGAGAGAAGTGGCTTTATTTATGCGGCTTAGGAAGTATCGATCTGGCACGTCATTCGGGAGTAGTTCGGCCAGCTAGGAACTTTGTTGTTGGAAACTGCAAGTTTCGCGGTGAAACTCTCTCTCTCTCTCTCTCTCTCTTTCTACTCTCTACTCTCTCTCTCTCTTTCTCTCTCTCGTACAAACAGGTGGAACGGGGCGATCTGGCGCCACGGTACACTCCTTTGCTTCGCGATTACTTGTGTGTACACGTATGTACGCATATGTGCACATACGTGTATATATATATACACATTATATATATATACATATATATAGATGTATATATATATACTCATGGTGTTCTCCACCTTTCTCACTTCCACCAATCCCCTTTATATACACGAGAAAACCTAGACGGATATATACATATGTGTGTATACAAAGAGAGAGAGAGAGAGAGAGAGAGAGAGAGAAAACAGGCATGTATATATATATATATATATATATATATATATATACGTGTTGCGTTGACTTCGGTAAAAGAAGGAAAGAGAGAAAGAGATAGGAAGGGTAGCTCGTGCGCACAGCCAATCCAATACACCCTCCTCTCTTTCTTTCTCTCTCTATCTCTCTCTGTCTCTGTCTGTCTTTCTCTCGTGTGCAAGCTCTCTTTGCACGTCGACGATATTGCGAGAGGGTTGGAAAAGGGTAGAAAAGGTGGGGCGACAAACAACCCTTGCCAGAAGGGATTCAAGGAGAAACTCCCAGGGTCAACCCCTTTCCCAACTAGTAGATGCTGCGTAATAAATGATCCTACGCCTTTACGAACCGAATTCGATTTCGAAACACTCGTTACAGGAATTTAACTAGTTCGTATGTATGTATGTATGTATTTGTGATCTGTTCTTGGCGGAAGAGCATGTTTGCTTTTTATCGCACGAATTCCAAGATCATACGAAATATTTCTCTCTTTCTCGTGACTTTCGCTACAAATTTGTTGTTCAATTTTTGATCGCGTTCGATAGAGAAAAAAAAGGGGGAAAGGAAAAAGGAATAAAAGAGAGAAAAAAGATTCGAATGAAAGAAAAGAGAGAGAGAGAGAGAGAAATGAAAAAAGAAAAAAGATGGGTGGAGTACTTAACGGAGGATGAGTTTGAACGAGTGAGTGATACGAATGCACGTTATTACATACTACGAAGAAATTACCTCGGTGATATTAAAAATTCCTGTTTAACGTTCCAGAAAGATCAGGAGTACGATGCTCTACAAAGTCTACGGGGATATTGATCCTTTTCAGGGAAAGGTCGTATACGTACGATCATGGAATAGGACGATGATGAAGACGATGATGAGGATGATCGATGTATCGCGAGATATAGATCCTAAAAAGAGTTCCTTCAAAAAAGCAAAAAACAGAAATTCTTTTTTTATTTTTCGAAAAAACTATCAGGCACGTTCGACGTTCGTCGATGAAAGTTCGAAAAAAAAAGAGAGAGAGATACAGAAAGTGAAAAGAAAAGAGAGGGAAAAAAGCAACCGAGCGAAATAAAAAAAAGAGAAAAAAAAATGGAAAAAACAATGCGGAAGAGAGAAGAACTCGATCGAGTCGCTTTAATCCGAGACAATAAACAGGAAAAAGCAATAAACAATGGTAACATCGGCATGAAATCAACGTCAACGATAACGTCAACGATAACGGCAACAGTAACGTCAGTAACATCAGCGATCGACCTGACCGATCAAGGAATAAAAGGAATTTAAAGAAAAACAAAAACAAAAACAAAGTTGACGTCGACGTCGACGTCGACGTCAACGTCAACGTCAATGCGAAATCAGCGTCAACAAGTAACAATGACGGCAACGGTAGGAACATTAACATCGGTAACATCAGCAATCGAGCGATTCGGTTTAACCGATGAAGGAATAAAAGGAATTTGAGGGGATAATCGAGTAGGAAAATGAACTAATTTGCAGGGCGATGTTTTGCGTTAACCCTGGACATAGCGCTGGCATAACGGGTAGGGTGGAGTAGGATGAAGGGGGATGAGGGGATGAGGGATGGGTGTGTTTCGCGCCAACACCACCCGGTCAAACTCCCTTCTTCCTTTCCCTCTCTCACCATCACCACCATCATCACCACCACCACCACTACCACCACCACTACCACTAGCACCACCAACCACTACCACTACCATCACTATCGTCACCACCACCACCACATCATCGCCACTACCACTACACCATTACCATCAACCCTGGTTTTGAATCCTTCTCTACTACTACTACTACTACTACTAAAAGCTACCACCAGTAGGAGCAGCAAGCAGACACACAGTCTCTCCTACTATTCACCGTCGCCACACCCCACCAACGTGACCTGCCCGAGAATCAATACAGCTACCGCGACCGCCGCCCCAACCCTCACCGGTCCGACCAACCCCAACCACCCCAAACTACCCTCTTCTCTTCATCCCGTTCTTCTTCCTCAAAAGCTTCTCTCTCTCTCTCTCTCTCTCTTTCTTTCTGTGTGTACGTGTACGTGTATGTGTAAGTCTGTGTCCATACTTGTGCGCGGGCGCACAGTTTTAGCCACTATCCCTTTCTCTCTTACTCTCTCTCTCTATTTTACACGCTCTACGCAACCCCCTTTCGCCATTCTCGAGTGCCGATTCCCATTCTGGATTCGCAGCTTCAATCCACCCTCTACTCCTCTTCACAGGCTGCTACCACACCCACACTCCTATACACAGAGAGTATATGGTACGGGTATATGGTACACGCATACATACGTACGTACGCACGCACGCACACGGTGCTCGCTCCATCGACCAACCCTCGCGTCTTTGCTCTCTCTCTCTCTCTCTCTTTCTCTCTATCTGTCCGTGTCTGTATATATTTTTGTCTCTTTCCATCGTTCGTACCATATCGAGATATATCCAGAATACAAGCACGCTCGGGCAACCACCCCGCACGATCCTTTTAAATTGCCGGCTACCAGGGAAATACCGAGAGAGGGTAGAGATGGACGAGAGTTTACGAATGTTTCGCCCTCGAAAGAACATAGTAACGTAAAGAGAAAGAAAGAGATAGAGATACAGTAAAGCCTGGGAATATTTATTCTCCTTTGGATATCAAAGCTATCGCTCTTTCGGCTTTTCTGATATATCTGTTCGAACGAGGGCTAATTTTACGATCGTCTTTTCATCCCCCTTCTTCTTTCTTATTCTTATTCCTCGTATTCTCCTTTTGACGTTTACAGTTCGTTCCTTCGTTCGTTCGTTCGTTCGTTCTTTCGTTTGAAAATATACTAAACGCGCGTTACTTTCGATCAGGACATAGTAATTGGATGGACTATATATATATATGTGTATATATATATATATATGTGCTATATATAAATATAGATCTAAGTATCGCGTGAAACGATAGTTAAAACGTAGCTATGAAAGCTCATCCAGCAACTCTGTCTACTTTCGAAACTATCCCTTAATGGTCGCTTCCGCGGATCGTCTCGAAACTCTGCGGTAAGTTCGGTTACGGGCGAGTGTAGTCGTGGCTTTAATCCCTTTTGGCAAGTTTTCGAAACTCGTATAAGCCAGCTTCCGGGAGAAGTTCTTCGGCTCACTCTGGCCGTCTACCAAAGTGCCGCTATGCGATGCCGACCATCTGAATTTATCTATTTATCTGCATGTCTATAACGTCTTGTGCGTGTTATCACGCTTGATCGTCGACGGATAGATCATTGATCTTAACGATTAACTCGGAAGTTTCTTTTTTTTTTTCATTCTTTCTTTCTTTTTTTTTTCTTTTTTTTTCATTTTCTTCTTTTATTTATTTCGTTTTTCTTTCTGTTCTTTTTTTTAATATATTGTATTTTTTTTTTACTATTTCTTTTACGATATTTAATATTTATAAAAAAAATATCCGTGCTTACGTACGAGTAACGCAAGTTATTGCAATCACGATTGATATAGAAAAAAAAACTGTGAGAGTATTTTAATTAAAATGTTTACATCGATATAATGAATCATTAATATTTTATATAAATAAATGATCAGTATTTATAATGGAAGCATAAACAAACCAGACGCGATATCGATCGCTTATATCGATACGTACATGATATTTTATTATATTAATATATATTAATCAAAATAATCACATATATAAATAAACGTATATATATGTATCAAAATATCGTTAATTAATAAAAATAACGATAAAATAAAATAAAATAAAATAAACGACTTTTCGATCGTACAACATTCGAAATAATACCTTCTAATCATATACTTGATCGATTAAAGATGAATATATAAAAAAAAAATATCTTCTCTTTCGTAGAATCTCTCGATTATCTCTCGTCACGTACTATCGTATCTTCACGAAATTTTCTAGTTTAAAAAATTTTACCACTTCCGAATAAAATGATAGACCCACAAAAGAAAACACCAAAAAAAAAATAAAAAACATTTTTATATTTATTCGCGAATTTTCATATCGAAAAGAAAAGAACGGAGAAGGGAGGAACAAAAATAAAAAAGTAAAGAAAAAAAAGAAGGAAAAAGAGAAGTGATAAAAAGGAGATAGAAAGAGATCGGATTTGTTCCGGGACAACCCAAAGGGAAAATGAAATTCCGTGTGCCCTCTGATGATGACCGTTCGAGCGGGAACTTTAAAAAGTTGCTGGCCAAAGCGAAAAGGTTAGAAATTTTCAAGGGATATCCTTCATCTTCCAAAGGACTCTCCAAAGTTTCTATCATTAATGAGTTATTCTCCAGGAAACTTTTGAATCCAACTCTTTCTCTCTCTCTCTCTCTCTCTCTCTCTCTCTCTCTTTCTCTCATTCTCTTTTTCTTTTACTTTTCAAGAGTTTCTTGCGTACACGTCCTCCAGAAAAGAGTTATCCGCTTCGAAAGAACTTTCTTCTTCTTCTTCTTCTTCTTCTTCTTCTTCGTCTACTTCTTTTACTTCCTTTTTTTACTACTACTTCTACTTCTCTTTCCCTTTCTTCTTTCACTGGAACTTTTTCTTTCTTGTTTTTCTTTCGTCTTTTTTTTTTATTTATTTATTTATTTATTTTTTTTATTTCTTTTTTATTTATTTTTCTCCGTTTTCATTCTTGTTGTTTTTAAGAAGAAAACTCAGTCGATTTCCTCTCTCTCTCTCTCTCTCTCTCTATCTATCTCTGTCTCTGTCTTTCTCTCTCGACTCTCTACCGACCTTACAATCTCGTTAACGCCAAGACGGCCTTTTCCTTTCTCCTCCGACCAGTTCGATATCCATAAATCATTTTCTTTTCTTCCCAGCCCAACCTAGTACGTTTCACGATTATCTCACGAAGGCTTCAGGGTAAATCGTTGTTACGTGCAAACCTAACTAACGAAGAAATTACTAGGTTCGCGTGACCTTACTCTAACGTAAAAGAAGGTAAAGTTTAGAAAAAAAAAAAAAAGAACAATAATTGGCCTACCCTAGAAAAAAAAAGATATAAATAAATAAATGAAAAATAAATAAATGAAAATAAAAGTGCAGAAAGAAAAATAATAATAAAAAAAAAAAAAAGAAAAAAAGAAATAAAAAATTGCGACCCCATGTACACACTTACACACTTACACACGTACGAACGTACACGTAGATTCACAAGCTAATACAGAGAAAGGGAAAAGAGAGAAAACGAGGTTCATTGATCGATCGTTTATTAATGTCGGATTCGTTTCCAGGTTGCGTGGATCGGCCTGGAAAGGAGCGTCACGCGTGTAAACTATGAAAGCTATGCGTCATCGGGACAACCCGATTAGTGACACGACTCGTCGACGTTTACCTGTCACTAACACGCGACGACAATGACGATATCGAAGTACTCGAAGAATTCCGGGTACTCAATACCAAGAGGAATCGTTTAACGAGCTTTATGAACCTGTCCTATACACCTATTTTATTACCTTCGTTATCGATCGATATCCATCTATCGAAAAAAAAAGTTTCATCAGAAATCGTTTATTTATCTTTTTTTTCATTTTCTTTTCTAGATTATCTTCTCGTTGTAATCATTGATTTTATTATTTTTTTTTTTTGATTGATTGGTTTTAGGTAATTATTGTTTTTTTAGTTTATATGGAAATAATTACATAAATTATTGAAGCTTATTATTGTTGTTGTTGTTTTTTTTTTTTGATTTTTTTAATGGTTTAGAAATTGAAGAATACGAACGTTACAGGTCTTCGAAATAATTATAACGATAGAAATTAATTATTAGGTAATCTGACGTTTTCCTTTTTTTTTTTTGATTATTTGTTTATCGTTCGAAATAAATAAATTAATAAACAAATAATCGATTATATGTGATATATATATATATATATATAACGGACTGTTTGTTTATTCATTCCGATTAATTACCAGAAAGTTCGTATTATAAGAATTATAAAATATTTCAAAGATTTAATTGGATCATTTGAAATATCATCAAATGGAATTCCAAAACAAATCCGATATTAAATGATTAAAAACTTTTACGTTATTTCAAATTAAAGTTAATCAATTAATTTTCGTTAGGATATCTAATTTCCAAATCGTTTCGGAATAATAAATAAAAAGTTAGTCCAAAAGGATTAAAATCGATTAGATAATTTAAACATAGTCGAATGCTATTTAAATGTCCATTTAAATCGAACGTTTCGATAAAAGAAAATTTATTAAACGATTGGAAGCTAGTGACACATTCGTGAAATAAAGGTAAAAAAATTTAATCATATAAAATAAAAATCATTCTCTGAGAATCTCTCAATCATCCTGGGATCAATCAAAAAGATATTAATCGTATAATGTTAACTATTTCATTAGATCATTTCAAATATATCATTAGATCAATTATATATCCAATATTAATATCATCCCGTTGTTATAATCGAATAAGATAAAAATCGATTAGATAATTTAAATATAGCCAATCGCTATTTCCAATCGAGTATCGCGATAAAACAAAATTTATAAAATAACTGGAGTCTATCGAGAAAAAAAAAAAAAAAAAAAAAGAAAAAACACAAGAAAAAAGAATCATAAAGAAAAATTAAAAAAAGAAGAATGTAAAGAAGGTTAAATTACCCGAACGTAAATACCGACGAAGAAGTAACAAAAATTCAAAACCTGATCGACTAAAAACTGATATTTGTAAAATAAGGACATCTCTATAAAATCAAAATAGACTCTCCCAATCGCATATTAATAATAACCACATCAATAAATAATAACTGACCCAATAAGATCGGATAATCTGAATATAACCCGAATAGTTATTTCGAATCGAACATCACGATTTCGGAATAAAATTTATGAAAGGATTCGTGGTCAATAAGAATTTAAAAAAAAAAAAAAAGAGAAAGAAAGAAAGAAAGAAAAAAGAAATCGAAGATTAAAGAAGGGGGACAAAAATTAGGAGAAAAAATAAAAAGAAGAACATGCAGAAAAAATGCAGGAAAAAATTGAAAAAAAAAAAAAAAACAAAAAACAAAAAAAGAAAGAAAGAGAAAGAAGAAAGAAGGATGAATAAATCCGTCGTATAATCCTTCGTTGAAGGACGAAAATCGATTCGATGAAAACGCCTTTGGAGAAGCGGGTCGTCGCTCGTTATAGATATACAGAGCGAGACGCGACGTCTCGTCGGGAATTGAAGAAGAGTCGAAGTCGAAGGTGGGGCAGTCGTGTCCAGGAGAATGAGAAGAGAGTAAGAGAGAAGGAGTGAGATAGAAAGAGGGAGAGAAAGAGAGAGAGAGAGAGAGAGAGAGAGAGAAGGAAGGGAGGGAGGGAGAGAGAGAGAGAAAGGGAGAGAGAGAGATATATAGAAGCAAGGTAGCAACCGCTTCTATTCCGGGCTTTTGCGATTCCTGAAAGCTCGAGGGTGCAGCAAGCACGACTCTATTGATTTCTCGTATTAAAGGGAATCTACTGGTAAGCAGGTTTCCAGTCTCTCTAAACATTTCCTTCCTTCCTTCCTTCCTTCTTCCTTCTTCCTTCTTCCTTATTTTCACGTAACGTGTTTCTTTTCTCCTTCTTTTTGTTTTTCTCTTTCTCTCTCTCTTTTTTTTTTTTTTTTTTTTTCACAAAAATCGTTTCAATCGTTTATCGCTTATTATCGAGTTTATCGTAAGTAGCGTTCTCCTACTTTTTGTTGTTCTTCTTCTTCTTCTTTACTAATTTTTTTTTCTTTTTCTTTTTTTTTTTTTTTTCCTATAAAAATCGTTTCAATCGTTTATCGTTTATCGTCGAGTTTATCGTAAGTAAAGTGTTACAATGGTTTGTGCAAATTTGATGGGCAAAGTTTATCGGAACTTTTTTTTTTTTTTTCATTTAGATATGAAGTGAGAATAATGAAAGTAAATAAAGGAATAGATAAATAGAAAATGTGGAAAGGTATGAAGGGAATAGTTGAGAGAATATTTGGGATTTATTTTTTTCTTTTTCCTTTTTTTTTTCTTTGTGAGAAAAAGAAGTGTTCGAGATATCGACAATAAATCGTTAGATGTATCGACTATCTAATATTTTAATTTTAGAAACTAACTTTTATACGTATCGTGTCTAGTATTTTTTACGAAGTAACAATATTTTCATACGATTTTTGCTATATATAAAAACTTTTTTTACGCTGTAATATTTTATCGTTTTCGATATCTCAAATTTCTTTTGGATTCGTATTAAAAAAATATCGACAATTTTCTTCTCGTTCTTTTCATATATGTATATAACATATACATATGTATTTTGTTGTTATAATTATATAAAGAATTAAAAGAAAAAAAATATATATATTATCATGAATATTGGAAATATTAATCAACCTAAGTTTGGTTCTTTATTTAGAGAATTGTCAATTTTCAATTCGTTGAACGTTCAATTTAGCGAGTTTTCTCTTCGTGGTCCGTTTCGAAAGAGATTGCAAAGAGAAAAGACAGCCGTGATCTTTCATTATCGTCGTCCGCTTTTACCTTTCGAGAATTCCGTTCAACGACCTTTTCTCTCCTCATAGATGTTATCATCATTATTACCAGCCTTGTGACAAGCTTAATAATAGAATGAAATTGGATTTCACTCACCACGACCAGTGCGTGCGTCAGAGCAGTCGATGACCTCGACCTCCTTGGTGTCATTCCGACGACCTCGCCCCTCATGATACTCTCCACGACTGCGCAAACAGAAATAATTATTAATTCCTCCATTTATTCGATTTATTCGATCCTACAAATTAACTCGAATGTAATTTATTATTTATATATACGTAGAAAAACTATTCTTTTTTTCTTTCTTTTTTTTTTAAATAAAAAGAAAGAATGCAAATATTGAATATATAAAAAAGTAGATAATTTTTTTTAGCAACGACCATTTAATCCTTTTAATTATTTTAATGAACGATTTTTAAAAATGTGTCTCCATTCAATTCCATTTTACATATTTGAATTTAATTTTTTATAGAAAAAAAGAGTCAAGAAAACAAAAAAAAAAAGAAAACACGAGACAATTTGTGAGAAACGATTTCGTA
The DNA here is from genome assembly GCF_905475345.1 of Vespula vulgaris. Lineage (NCBI taxonomy): Eukaryota > Metazoa > Arthropoda > Insecta > Hymenoptera > Vespidae > Vespula > Vespula vulgaris. The sequence continues at coordinate 455,885 of NC_066609.1, forward strand.
CTATCTAATAAAAAATTTGTTAAATACGTTTCACTTCGATATTATACAGAATTGACGAATATAATTTTGTATGAAGAAATTTGCGCATAGATCGAGAGGATAAATCTCGAAATGCCATTTGAAACATTTTAATTGTATTATCTGACGATCTATTTTAAACGAGCTTCTTTACATCGATCTCATTTAAACTCGTCATATCTGTATAAATATTATATATATATATATAAAAATTATACACACATAAACTAACTAAACTCGAATGTATCAAAAATAATCGAAAATTAACGAGTTCGAGTTGGCGTAGGAACGATTATAAACAATTATAAATCTTAAATTCGTTATATCCATAAAGGATCTTAGAAGAGAAAAAAGAAAAAAAAATATTGTTATTATTAAATTATTTTTACCTCCGTCACCGATTAAACGCATCTGTACCAAACTTGGATCTTCATTGTGATCTTCAAGAACTGTGTCGTCGGTTACGGTCAAATCCTAATAAATAAAACAAAGTATCGATCTCAGAAAGGCAAATGAGAAAAAAAAGGAACAGTATTAAATATAAATCGTTGAGTAATAAATTTGTAATGAAAATTAAATAATTAAAAATCGTCGATAAGATATCGATATTACTGTTTACCTTGGTAGATTCGTTGTATCCAACTATAACAGCCGTGTACCATTGTGTCGTACCTTCTGCACGATAAACTTCGACACGGAAACCAACAAGGACGCTTGGTGTCGTTAACAGGATTCTCTGACCATCCTGCATCTCTGCCCATCTTCGAACCGCACCGACCCAGGGCAAGCTACCCTTAGTTAACTCCCATTCCTGCTGCATAAACATTATCGAAGAACATTTTTATATATCACTGTAGAATAAATATATTTTTTTCTATTTTGTTTTTTTCTCTTTTATTTTATTTTATTTATTTATTTTTTTTTTTTAATAGATAGATAATCAAAAATGATGTAGTATCAATTTTTTCAGATATAATCTTTTTCGTAGGAGCGCGTGCTCTCTCTTTTTTTTTTCTTTTCTATTTATCTACCTTTATATTTTTTAAGTATCTAGATAAGTAATCAAAAAAGTTATATACGATCGAGTTTGCGCAAGGACGGATTATACATTTCTATCGTCGGCAAGGGTTGTCTATTTTGATTTGAAGAAAATTAAATATTGTAGAAGAAATAAAAAATAAATAAATAAATAAATAATAAAAAAGAAAGGAAAAAAGTGAAATGGCATTTAATTAAAAGTCTCTAGGATTATAATTCATTCCACATATTCGTGTGTTTATCACAGAGTCGTCCTTGAGCGATAAAAAAGAAAAGAAAAAAAACGAACGAACGAACGAAAGAACGAACGTTGATATAAACTAATTGTAAATTGTAAAAAAAAAAAAGAAAAAAAAATTGAGAGAAAGAGAGAGAGAGAGAGAGAGAAAGAAAAAAAAATATCCTAAGAAAAATGTTGATATATAAGACTTAAGTCACGAAGGAGATATTAACCGCGTTATTACTATCGAAGGTCGTTCTTACAAACTACACACATACATATATACATGCACATATATATGCATAATTTTCTCTTCGTAAAAAGTACACGGTAATTACATATTTATGAAATTTTTATATTCTCGATCTTGCATACGCATACATAAACACATAACTACGTGTAATATTATGTACCTACGTAACAAGTAAGTTTTGATAATAGAATCGTTTTTTGTTAATGAGATTTTATTTCAAATTTATCGAACTTTATTATTTTTTTATTATTATTTTTTTTTTTATTTCTTTATCTTTATTTTCATACTTTTCTTTTTCTTGTTCTTTATACATATATATATATATATATATATCTTTCTCTCTCTCTCTCTTTCTCTTTGCTTTGCTTTTTGTCGTTCAGATATATCGCCTCAGGTCCCTCCACCCACTCGTGAAAATTCCATGCAAATGACGACCTTAGTCAGACGCTGTACTCTTCGGCGACTTCGTTCGAATCGAATCGAGTCGAGTATTACAAAGTCGTCGAATAATTTAACGTTCCAGAAATCGAGTTCTCGAACGTTACGAATCGATCTTTTTATTAGAGCCTATAGTAACAGTTTCTCTTTTCTTTCTTTCTTTCTCTTTTTCTCTTTTTTACATCCTTAAATGTCATCTGCATATATTTATATATATATATATATATATATATATATATATATATATATACGTTTGTCTCTTTCTACGCCATTTTTTTTCTTATAATAGAAATTGAAAGAGTAATAGTAGACAATAGTGAATCGTTTTATCTTTCGATGTAGTAGATAAAAAGTTTACTTTGGTATTTTGCAAGAACTTTGTATCAGTAATTTTCGTCGAGGGTTGGGTTAACTGATAAGCAGTTTACTATCGATCGTTCTCTCTCTCTTTCTCTCTCTCTCTCTCTCTCTCTCTATCTATCTATCTATCTATCTATCTATCTATCTACCTATCTATCTATCTCTAGCTCGCTCTCGCAATTTTGCTTGAAACTTTCATCGAACACGAGTTTCTGAGTGAGTTCGACAAGGACTTTCGAATACCGTTAACGAGTTTCATGATTAACTTCTTTCAAAATTTTTCAAAGGGAATTTGAAAAACAACCCGTATCTCTGTATGATACGATTTTATAACTTTGCAAATTTTCAAAGTTCTCAACGTTGGAGTTAAATATACCAACGCGAATTTTTATTTGCAAGATAATATAAGCATAAATAAATAGATAAAAGAGATAAAGATAAATCCAAGAAGTAACGAGTTAACTCTAAATTTATTTTGGTTTAAAAAAAAAAAAAGAAGCGATTATATAAAGTGAAACTCGTCCAACTAACGCGAGTAAAATTATACTATAATTAAAAGCCAAATAAATATAATTAACATTTATTAAATAATAACGAAAGAAAATTGTATAAATAAAAATATACATATACATACGCATTCATGCATGTATCGTATGCGTGTGCGTACGATCTTCAAATTATATAGCATTATAGAGACAAGTAAACAACACAATAGATATATAAGTTATGTAATACGTGATACTACATACGTACGTACATACTTATATACATCTAGAGATAGATACATTATAAGAGAAGAGAAGACATAAACGCGTTGTGAATTTAGAAAATTGTCGCGAGTCTTCTCGTGACATGCAGTTAAGTGCTCTAACCGACGCTTCGATAATAGCGTTATAATTGCCGTTATATCGCTGCCATTACGAAGCCATCGTCATTCGCACGAACCTCGATTGTGTAATGTCCGTGACGCAATGTAAAAGAAAGACGGAGGAGGGTGTAAAAAAAAAAGGGATGAAAAAAGGAAAGTAAGAAAGAAAGAAAACAAAAAGAAAAAAGAAATGAATGTAAGTTTGAAGAAAGACGAAAACACAAAACTTTTTTGTTTCTTATCTTTCCTTTTTTTTCTTTTCTTTTTCTTTTCTTTTTGCTTGTTTTCTTGGAAACGTTCTTTCGGACGATTCAAATTTCCCGGCATAATACAGGAAGATCGAAATACGTACGCGTATATTTCGTTCGATAGATAGACGATATAATAAATGTAATATAATATTAATATTGTAATATGATATTTGTAATTATTGCAATTTATATATATATATATATTTTTTTTGTGATACGAACGTTTGCATGCGCCATTATATTTTTTATATTATAAATTATACTTGTTATAGCTCTGTCATGAATTTTGAAAAAAAAAAGAAAAGAAAGAAAGAAAGAAAAAACGAGATACAAAAATAAGACAAAAAGCACGAGCAATGTCTATCTTTAATTCGAACAAAAAGAATAGGCCGAATTAATCGCAATGTCGCAAAATTAATTGACCTTACGTCGGATAGAAGAGAAAAAAAGAAAAGAAAAAAACGAAAAATAAAAGAAAAAAGAACGAAATTCTCGGAAGAAAAAAGAAGAAAAAAAAAGAAGAAGAATAAGAAGAAGTAGTCGAGATTGAAAACGAAAAAATAAATAAAGGAGAGAGAGAGAGAAGTACGAATTTTTTCTTCCATTCGTTTTTCTTTCTTTCTTTCTCTTCTCTTTTTTTTTTATTCGTGGAAAACTCGAACTCGAGATAGGAAGCGAGAGGAGGGGAGGAAAAGCTTCCCTTTCCGTTTTTCCTACCGAAATTCGTTGAAATCGAGAGCGTCGAGAGAGTCTGCTGACCCTGAACTATAAATGTAACGGGTTCTTTCTCTCCTTGGTTTAGCCCTCCGTCGCACATTCCGTAGTGATACTAACACCGATAAAGATATTGCATATATACATATATATATATATATATATATATATTTATATATATGTATACATATACGTATGTGTATATACGAGAGAGAGAGAGAGAGAGAGAGAGAGAGAGAGAGAGAGAGAGAGAGGAATAGAAAGAGAGAGAGAGAACGAGATACTATTTGCTTTTATTTTCGTTGCCAGTATTCCTGGTTTGTTAGTAGTAGTTCTAGTAGTAGCTCGACGTGCTGTTAATGCTGCTGTTGCTGCTCTCGTAGTTGTTTTCCGATGACTCGTGTGTCGTGAGATAGAAAAAGATAGAAAGAGCAAGACAGAAAGAGAAAGAGAAAGAGAGAGAGAGAAAGTATACACGCTCACGCATACCGTGTAAAAGAGAAAGAGAGATGAAGTATGGAATATAAGTATGAGTATGAGTATGAGTATGAGTATGAGTATGAGTATGAGTATGAGGATGAGGATGAGGATGAGAATGAGGATGAAGAGGGTGAAGAGGAAGAAGGAAGGTTGGAGAACGGCCAAGTCGAGGCGCCAACATATTCCCGTTCAGGCAGCTAACGGTCCTTGGCAAAGCGAGAACACAACACGAGGATAGGGTGGGGTGTTGTAGGGTGAGGTAAGGTGAGGTAGAGCGAAGTAGGGTGGTGGTGAAGTATGGTACGAAAGAGGAGGGATGGGGTGTGCGGCTTTATGCCATCGACGTTCGGTGTATATATCTATCTAACCTTCTCTCTTTCTCTGCTGGAAGACTACTACTACTACTACTACTACTACTACTACTACTACTACTACTATTACTGATGCTACTGCTACTACTTTGGACGCTACCGACGACCTGCTGCTGCCCAGCGGCAGACAAGATATCTCTCAACGAGAGAGAACTTTGGACCTTGCTTGGTTGCTTGCTTGCTTGGTTGCTTGCTTGCTTGCTTGTTTGGCTCAAGGGAGAGAGAGAGAGAGAGATATCAACGTGGAAAGTGAGATTTCACAGCGAGTTACTTTGATTTACATAATTTGATCCTCCTTTTTTTTCTTTTCTTTTCTTTTCTTTTATTCTCTTTTTTCCCTTGTTTTTGTTTTTCTTTTTCTCTTTTTCTTTTTTTTTTGTTTTTGTTTTTTTTTTTTTACTGCAATGTTTTCAATTTTTATTCATAGTTGTATCCGTTTTAATTTTGTTTAATTTGTATTCAATTTCTTTCGTTCGTTCTTTTTCCCTTAGACTTTCGTCTAATCGTATAATTATATGATCTTTTTTTAGAAGATCGTTTTTATGGAAATAATGAATGAAACAACGATAAAAGGTATTGTAATGGTAATAGTAATTTGAATGGAATATTAAGATCGTGTAATTTATGAACTATCGTAATTACAAATAAATCAATGTCAATGTAAATCAATGTGATTATAATAATTTTGCTTTTTCGTTTAAATTAAATATCATAACTCGATAAGTCACTGTGACGTTAATATATAGTAATATACCACGTAATCAATATGATCTAATCTAGTACTCCTAAAGATACTCCTAAATAAAAAAAAAAAAAATTGAAAAATCTTCGAATACGAGATTAAACGTTAATCCGATCAAATCCGACAAAATGAAAACTAATTACCTACACACATGTATACGTACATCCACTCGTACACGTACAAATGTACGAGTTCAAAATTATGTAAGATTATAAAGGGTTAGAATTAGGAAATGAAGTTCCTCGTGTTCCCTCTCCCCAAACCTACCCATCCAAATTACTGGACCACCAATAATGAATTCCGGCGAATATCACAGTGTTAATAACTTCGAAGGTCGATTAGGTTAGAAAGACAGGTGGCTGCTAGAATTGCTCAGGCGCATCTCGCACCTGATCGTGGAAACTTCGTATAAACGATTCGCGTTCCTAACCGAAGCCGGTCAAAGTTTTAACGGCTAAACTTCCGACAGTTTAATTACTTGGAAACAATTACGACCCTGCTCTCTCTCTCTCTCTCTCTCTCTCTTTCTTTCTGTCTGTCTCTTACTCACTCAAACACTTGTTCACTATCTCTTTCTCTCTCACTCTTTCACTCTCTCTCAAGTATGATGAGAATCAAATAGGTCTCACTACTTTACTGTTGGAAAATATGTTCATTAAGTTAATCAATCTCATCGATATTTCGACTGATCTAATTGAATATTGAATAGAAAAAAAAAATAATCCGACGTAAAATCCTATCCAATTTGGAGAAGATCTTTTTTCTAAAACCAGAGAAACTCGACGTTAATGTATGGCAGAGGTTTGGAGAAAGATAAAAAAAAAAAAAACCATACACGAGCTTGTTTAATTGTAATCATTTTGCAATAAAATAATCGTAAACAAAGAAGAAAGAAAACGAAGAAATATAAAAAAAAAAAAAAAAAGAAAAGAAGAAACGTGTGCCTGCTTGATTGTAAATCGTTACGATTAAACAATCGTAAAAAATAAAAGAACGGACACGAACCCGTTTAGCTGTAATCGTTGCAATTAAACAATCGTAAAAAAAAAAAAAGAAAAAGGAAAAGAAAAAGAAACACGAACCTGTTCAATCGTAATCGTTGCGGTTAAACGATCGTAAAGAAACAAAAAGGAAAAAAAATCCAAACCACTACGCCATCCACAAAATAAAAAGAAACAAAAAAGGTAAAACCAAAAATGAAAGGAAAAGAAAAAGGATGCGTCTCGTTCGATAAAATTACGATGAAAATTACCGCTAAAAAGGGTTCAATGTTCAAGGAAACGAGAGGGAACGTCTTAAAGAGCAAATACCAAGTCCAGTTTCGAACTTTGAGATAACTGTGCTCTTCAAAGATTATTCTAGGTTGCGTCCTGGTTCTATATGTGTATGTATAAATGTGTGTGTGTGTGTCCGGGCTCGCGTCCGTAGCCCAAGGGGTGTCGGATGGGCCAATGGCTCCAAAACTTGTTTCTAACTAAGTTTCAACCCTTCTAACGAAGTAAGTTTCCAGCCGTAAAGCGGAAGTGGTCGGTCACAGCACCGGCATCAGCATCAGCATCAGCAGCAACAGTAGTAGTAGTAGTAGTAGTAGTAGTAGTAGTGGTAGTAGTAGTATAGTGTAGTAGCAGAAGCAGCAGTAGCAACAGCAGTCGACTATGAAACACCTTCTCTCGCGTGCCTCTTAATCGTTCTTGCTTCTCTATCCCTTTCTTCGTCGAGTAGGTACACGAAAATTATTCCATCGAGGAAAATCAAATGACTATGTCCAATTTATATACATATGTATGTATGTATGTATATATATTTTGAACGTGTGTGTGTGTTTAAAAGATTTGGAAAGAATTGTTGATTTCGAGTAAATCGTTCGATTAATTTTGTATAATTTAATACGTGTTTTGTTTTGTTTTGTTTTCTATTTTGTTTTTTAATATATTGCATATATATATATATTTTTTTTTTTAATACTGGTACGTATAATTTATATTATATCATTTAGGTATGTATAGTAATTACATCTATCATAGGTAATAAGTATAATTTATAATATACTTAAAACCTTAAATATTAAACGACAATTAATTTTTTTTTTTAATTACAGTCGAACGAACTAAAAACCATGTCTACTTTCTATAGCTCCGATTTATTAAAAACGAAATAAAAAAAAAAATCCAGAAACACTCACGGTGAACGGTTTCAATTTGGCGTAATCGACGAAGTCCAATCTTCGATCTTGCATGAATTCTATCGGCATTGCGTCTTCCGGAAGTTCGGCGCGTGCCACGAGAGGATAAAAAGTCTGAAAGATGAAACGATCAAACCATAAAACGAAAAATCAAAAATTACAGAAAAAAAAACAACGATTAAGAAAAAGAAAAAGATAAAACAAAACGAATGATAACGATGTATCCAGCCAGACATACCTTCGCTATTGCAATTACAAAAAAAAAAAAAAAAAGAAAAAGAAAAAGGAAAATTCTTTTGGTAAAAAAAAAAAAATCGTTTCTATTGTTCGAGTAGAAATAAAAAAAGAAAAAAATTATCTTAATTTACTCACAAGAGCGGGCCAAGCAACTGTGTTGGCAGTAGCGGTTGAACCTCTGAGCGGTTTGCCGTTGATACGATGATGGTGATGATGATGATGATGATTATGATGATGATTATTGTTAGCGTTATTGTGATGATCGATAGGTACGAGACTCGCGTGTCTGGGATCTGCACGTTCAGCCCAATAGAGCCCTTTTTCAACGAGAAAAAAGGAGAACACGGCATCCCTATGCGGGGATAACCACTCTCGCCTTTGCCACTCAACGTCGTCGTACTCCACAAGGATCTATAAATTTAAGATAAAAACGGATAAATTATTATTATTATTATTATTATTATTATTATTATTATTATTATTAAATAAATAAATTTGTTAAATTATATAGAAATAAATTATTAGAAATATATTTATATTATATTTATAATATACAATATTATAAATACATAATAAATTATATTATGTTCATATTATATTTATAATGTACAATATAATATATAACATATATCTGAACAGTCATTAACGCATATCAATTATTATATCGTATAATTATTATAATAAACGTCGAGACTCGAGAATCGATCGTAAGAAATCAAGCAATTATTATTCATTATCCATAACTTCGAATAAGAAAGAGTTTTAATGAGCGAAAGGTGGAAAAATATGAATAATTACGCTCGATTTATCATAAAGATTCTATCAGCTAAGATACGATTCGACGCTTAATAAGACGAACGAGCCGATAGAACTGTCTTATTTAATCTTTACCACAATCTTGTCCAATAATTTCCCCTTCATACTCTATTTCTTCCTTACTAAACATTATCAACCTTCGCCGATGAAAATAATTGCTTTTAACGTCTATCTATCTGCTCGTTAACACGAGTCTAACGATTAAACGTTTATTTATCCGAATAAAATTGTCGAGACATTTTCTCTTTCCCTTTTTCTTTCTCTCTTTTTTTTTTTTTCTTTTTCATTCCAAAGATCGCACTCGTTTTTACGAGAATCATTTTTATCTATTTGACGGTACGATAATAAAAAGCGTCGATCGATGAAATTCATCGTTGGATGTACGACACGTTTCGAATCGAAAATATTAAATCTTTTTTCCCAAAACTACCCCTACTCGTCTCTTAAAAAAAAAAAAAAAATGTCCACCCGCAGCTCTTCCCGACCGGCAATATTATCCAGTTCGTTTGGCGTAGCATATAACTGGTATGCGACAATTAATTGATAAATCAACATTTGCCAAGGTTGGACGCGAGCGTAATGTAAATAATTTCTCTCGATGGGTAAAACGTTGATTGATCACTTTAACATATAAACATAACGTACGTAACGTACTAGGTACATTTCGCTTTTTGTAACATTAACAAAACCTCCCTTTTCGTTAATCGACAAATAAATAGAACTGTACTTCGTATGACAACCGACGTCTATCTTCGTTCGATAGAAAATAAATAAAGATATACAAACGTAATTCACTCGGAGGAAATAATAATAAGTTTTATTATTTATTAACGTAACAATGACAATGCAATACGATATATGTATATATAAGGGAGAAAAATTATGTCCGATTATATTATTTATAACTTTATAAATTATGAATAAATATGATGATAATAATAATAATAATCATTGATTATATGATAAGTGTTATTGAAAGATTTATTACAGTATTATAATATAATTATTAATTTACGATATTACATGATTTTGATAACATTACATAATTATAATAATATCAATTACTACAATGTTAATCATAACATCATGATGTCACTTTTTGGGTTAACATTTATAGTATAATTAATATCGTTATACTTTTTTCTCTAAATAATATCCCTTTAAAAACACAAGTCTGAAAAAACAACGAATATGAAACATTAATTGCAACATTACGATATTATCATTAATACTGCATAATTAATACGATTATAATTTTATTCGATCTTTTTCCCCTTTTTACATCTTAGATAGATTTACATAATATCCCTTTTAAATGGTTCGAACACTCGGGAAGAATAAAAAAGCAATAAATAAAGAACGAACCAGAAACAACGGAGTAACCCAGGCATGTCCGTACGGTACGAGCGTGTCCGCTCGAATAAAACGTTGATTGAGAGTTAGGAGTGGTAAAACTCACGGGGTGGGAGTTTATAAAGATCACCGATAGATGGTGCTAGCTCTCGGCGTCTAAAAGCATAATGGCCGACGTAGTCGAATGCTCCGCCTCCTAGTGTTATCGGGAGTACCCGCCCGATCTGTTGTTGCTATGGCAACGAAAAACGCGCGGCCATTTTGATTAACCGACCTACCGCAATCCTTCTCCTTCCTGAGACGAAACGCGACAGTAAGAGTAAGTAAAGAGTATCGTCTCTCTGTATCTACCACTCTCTCTAAAACCCCCACTCAAAACTAAAGCTCTCTCTCTCTCTCTGTCTCTCTCTTTTTCTGTCTGTCTGTCTCTCTCTCTCTTTCTCTCTCTCTGAACGCGCTAAAAGTTGCAGCGCTACACGTTCGAAACTCGTGGCGCGCGATTATCCCTCCGGTTTCGCACGAGAGATTATTTAGAAATTGTCTTCCACGCTTGTTTCTTCTTTTTCGTTTTCTTTTCTTTTCTTTTTCTCCATTATTTTTTTTTTTGCATTTTCTTTCATTTCTTTATTATACTTATATCCCTTTATTTCTTTTCTACATCTCGATTCTTCCTTTATTTCGTTCTTTCCAGGATTACGTAATCATCGTCGTTTTTCTCGTCGATCCGATCGATTGATCGTTCGAAAGGAGTTTGAATGAATGAGGCGAGAGGGAGGGTAATAGAGAAGCAGAAAAAATGTCGGATAACAGAGGTACGGTCTTCTCTACACCTTTGTAATCTTTAGACGACTCTGACAAACGGAGATCGACAAATCCGTTCGATGGTTGACGATTGGTTATCTTTCTTGTTTCGTTTTTTTCTTGTTTTCTTTTTTTCTTCTTTTTCCATCGTCATTTATTTTATCGGGTGGAAAAGAAAAAGCAGAAAAGAATAATATAAAAATAAATAAATGTCAAGTTACGTAAGTAAGATCGACGTCGTCACGCTTGCTCAACTCTAAAATTTCCGCGTCTCTACGCGTTCGTACGCTTGTTTATACTAAGAGAGATAGATAGATGGATAGATAGATAGATATATAGAAAGATAGATATATAGATAGATAGATAGATAGATAGAGAGACAGAGAGAGAGAGCGAGAGAGAGAGAGAGAGAGAGAGAGAATGAGAGCTTTCCTATTTCACAATAGCATGGAATAAAAACACTACGGCATTTTATTAAAAATATAACGAGAGAGAAAGAGAAATCAAATTTCACTTAGATAAAACTCATAAATTTCTTTCATTTTTTTTCTTTTTTCTTCTTACAAACAAGTTCTTTTATGAATAAATTATTTATCATTATTTGTACAAGCAAAATATTTATATTATAAAAATTATATTATATATATATATATATATAATGGTAATATAGAATAGATTATAGTATTTTGTATATATGTATATACGTATATAATTAATGCTTTTTAATTTAATTATACTATTTTATAGTATATTTCATTATATCTCATATATATATATATATATATATACCATATGTATGTATATTTAAAATAAATTTTTTATTTAATTTAATGACGTCATTTCATCTTATTTAATAATCCAATCTTATTCTCATTGATCTACATTACATACATTTCATTAACTTTTTTTTTCTTTTCATTCACTATATATATATATATCATCCTTTCATATAGATGGTACATACATGACTATAATATTAATCATACTTTTTCATTACTTCACTTTTCTTTGATGTCACTAGCCTCCGGTTGAATGGTAATAAATTCTCTCTCTCTCTCTCTCTCTCTCTCTCTCTATTTTTTATTCGTCATATATTTTTCTATGAATAACTATCTATTCGTCTAAAACGCATACATGGTATGTATATATCGAATACAAAAATAAAATAAATACAAATTCATATTATCTCTCTCTCTCTCTTTCTATCTCTCTCTCTCTTTCTTTCTTTCTCTCTCTCTCTGTCTCCCAAAATTTTCTTAAAAAATATTTAAACAAGAGAAAGAAAAAGAAAAAGAGAGATAGAACCTTCTTCCCTTACGATACCTACGTATCTTTCACAGCCATCTTTTCGTTCGATAGTGTTACATACGAATGAGAACACGAAATAAAGAAAGAGAGAGAACGAGAAACAAAAAGAGGGAGAGAGAGAGAGAGAGAGAGAGAGAGAGAGAGAGAGAGAGAGAGAGAGAGAGAGAGAGAGAGAGAGAGAGATGTATTTATTTCGTTTTTATACGAACGTTCTTTAGAATGCAAACTTACTTTACCTATGCATTTGTTGAACGTGACGTTTGAAAAAATTTCTAATAACCTGTATCGATCTTTTCTATTAAATAACCCTTAAATTATCATCATTATCATCATCATCATCATCATCATCATCATCATCATCATCATCATCATCATCATCATCGTTACCATCATTATCATCGTCGTCATTTTTGTAATTTAATTTTTATTTTTATTATTATAATTTTTGTTTCCTTTCTTTTTTTTTTATAACTCGATACACTTTTAATACATAGGTAGATCGATGTATAATATCGACGAGATATCGAACATCTCGCTTCTCTCCCCCTCTTCCCACCCCCTTGCTATCTACCTACTACTCGCCAACATCAATATACTAACCTTTCTTCTTCTTCTCCTCCTCCTCTACCCTTTCCCACCCTTCTCTTTTTCGTCTAACTATCCCAGAATGACGTAGCTAGAATAGAATTTTTTTGCCAGCTCGCATCGCCGATAGCAAGAAAGTTTAATTTCAAGCGCGCTTCATTATCGATCGCTTGGCCGGCACCTATCTATAAATAACCCACTCTCGGGTTGCGTTATATAGGTGGTATATATCTATATGGTATATATCTGAGACTAAAGCGATGCGATTATTAAAATCTGTTTTCTTTTTTTTTTTCATTTCCTTATTCTTTTTTTTTTTTTTTGTTTTATTTTTTTCAAGTTCGACTTCGCCAAATCTCAAGGAATTATCTTTTTTTCTGGAGAAAAAAAAGCAAGAGAGAGAGAGAGAGAGAGAGAGAGAGAGAGAGAGAGAGAGAAAATTAAAAAAAAGAAAACTGCACTCGGATGAAAATTGAAAAGAAAAATTATTTTTCCTATTTAATGATAGATAGAATCGATATCTAATGGACTATTTAATTAATAAGATTTCTTTGATTACGAGGAAATAATTATACTATCGTATTTATGTATTTGTTAATAATAATTTTGTTTCATTTCTAATTCTTCTAATCCCTAATTTAAAGAATTTGTTTAATTACGAATAAATAAGAAAGCTGATTAAATATTCGAAACATTCGAAAGTAATGATTTTCATTCGAACATAGACATATTAATAAACGAGCATATTCATTAAAAAAGATTTGTTGAATTATAAAAAAAAAAAAAAAAAGTTAGTTACACTTTTGTTTAATAAATATTCGAAATTAATTATTTCATTTTAATTAAATGATCAACGAACACACACACACACGCACACATATAGAGAGACATACGGACACATTGTGATCAATGGCTACATTAATTAAAAAGATTTGTATAATTATAATAGCACTTATTACCTTTTCTGTTTATATTTTCAAACTGTTTTTATACGTTCAAAAATAATAATTTTGTTTTAATAAAAAAAATTGTCGACATTTTAATCGATCGGCAAATTAATTACAAAGATTTGTGCGATTGTAAGAATATTATTATAATTTTTTTTTAATTGTAATCATTTTCTATATCCGTAAAAAATCGAAAATAATAATACTGTTTTAATTTAAAAGTCAACATTAAAAAAATTTTTAATTAATACTTTACTACGAGATAAAATACACACACACACACACACACACACCCGTACGTAGAATCACACGCACGTAGATATACATCCGTAAAAGTAAAATTTATTCTTTATGGTCTTACATCAAGAGAATTTCGTTTCAAATATATATTTTCATATAATTCTATATAATTTCATACATACCAACACACTAAAAACAGATCTTCATTTATCCAAAAAAATTTCTTTTACAAAAAAATGATAAAAAAAATCAACGAACGATTTGTTGACGAGCGATCGATTTCGATAACCCAGTTAGAACCAAAAACCCCAAAAAAAAAAATATTTTTAAAAAAGAATAATTTATCCTTGCGATACGTACATACGTATATATAAATGTAAGTAAATAAATGTTTCAAAGAGACAGATCTGTTTCAAAACAATATGGCCGAACTCGAGAGAAATTAAAAATTCTCGACGAAAGGTCCTTCAACTTTACGATTTTACTCGATGAGCACCGGTGACGCGTTTTACGATCGAGTAACCAAAGACAATGTTGGTGCCAAAGAAAGAGGCCTTTCCCTTTCACCCAACGACGAGCGACATTAAAACTCTCATTTTCTCTTAGTCATCGAGGATCCACAATGCTATGAATTTTTGAAGAACATCATTTCAAGAAAAAAGAAAAGGAAACAAAAAATAGAAATAAAAGAAAAAGATAATATCTAAATAAGCAGCTAACTATTCTGATCAAAATCAAGATTAAAGATCGTTCTAATGGCGACAAGTTTTCTCTACAATTATACGATATAATTTCTTTTAAATAATACCTTACTACGTATATATGTATACATAGGATATCTTATTTAACTCGAACTCGTACTTATATTCCACTTCTACATAAATGATATCCGATTATAATCGTTAAATCAGATTTAAATTTTTCCGATGTTCCAATTTCGAGAAAATCTTTATCAGGGCAGCAAAGAAGTATTATTATTTTTCTTTATATTTGTGAATGAGATCGTACCTCTTATATAGGGTGTCCTATATACCTTCAACTTTTATTTAATTCATTATATACATATGTGAGACATGAATACATATACATGTATATTCCGTTTGATTACATATTAAATCGAAATGAAATATTTTAATCGTTTTAATAATCATCGTTTCAACGAGGAAATATCGTATCATCGTTATCGTCGTCGTCATTAATTTTATAAGATGTTTGTATACTCGGTGTCTTTTTTTGATCCATACTCGTACTATATACAAACGATATCCGATTAGTACGTATTGTTTTTCGTTAAAATCGGAATGAAAATTTTCCATTATTAAAATTTGGAGAAAATTTTTTTCAGGACGACGTAGTATTATTATTTTCCTTTATATTCGCGAATGAAATCGTACTTTTTATATAGGACGTCCTATTTACTTCAAACTTCTATTTAATTCACTATATATCTACATAGCGATATATAAATACTGTAGGTACTGTGTTTCATTGGATATTAAATCCAAGTAAAAACTTTGAGTCGTTGTAATTTTGTAAAAGTCATTCTTAAGAATAGAAAATATTATTATCTTCTATGATATTTTTATATAATAAGATGTTATATAGGGTGTACCGTTTTTAACACGTATTTATTCGTCCACTTAAATGATATCCCAATAACAACACGTCCTACGTTTATCTCCAATGTAAAATCAAATTTAATATCGATAATTATAATTTCATCGAATCGTTCTCTACGTAATCCTTTGTAACAGAATCCTTAATTAAAAACATTCTATTACACAAGGCTATTCCATTTAATTTCAACAACACGCAAATAAATATTTACATCTCTCTATATATAAAGATATCATAAAATCGTATACATTATCTCGTAGAACGAAACCCATACAATAGATATACATAGATATAGTTGCATACAGAGTATCCTATCGTAATCATTGATGAAATGGAAGAAAGAGAGGGAGAAAAATATTTAAGCAAAATATAAAAAAGAAAGAAAGAAAGAAAGAAATAGCTAGAGAAGAAAAAGAAAAAGAAAAAGAAAAAGAAAAAGAAAAAGAAAAAGAAGAAGAAAAAGAAGAAGAAGACTGGTGCGGGTGAGTGAGCGGTATTGTGTCGTTGACAGTGACAGTTTTTCTTTTTCTTTTTCTTTTTTTAGTTTAACGTTGGAGTAACATCGTCTCCTCCATAGAAACTCGTTTCTATTGTCTCTCTCGAATACTCTTAGCGTCGTCATCGTACTCGACCGGTAACGACTCGCCATGCTCCTATGTGAATGCACCTTTCGAGCCTGTTTCCAAGTATATAATACCGGAGAGTACGTATACGCGTGTTTCTTCTCTCTGTGTGTATGTTCGTATATATATGTATAGAAGAAAAAGAGAGAAAGAGAGAGAGAGAGAAAGAGAGGATTCGTGCGGTTCTTCTTTCTTTATATCCAGCTAGCAAGGCTGACAGTTATTCGCCAGTGGTGCTGAGAGAGGAGGCACCGTTACTGTCCCGAATCTCTCAGTGTGTCATTAGTTTTGTTTTTATTCATTCCACGTGCTCACGTATAGAAGAAGGAGAGAGAGAGAGAGAGAGAGAGAGAGGAAGATGTGCAATATACAATAAGTGTGAAATGCTCGACGCACGTAATATCACGGTTTCTACGATATTTTCTACAATGTCGTCGAAAATCTTACGACGATCGTTACACGATATTATTAAAAATTGTTTAAATGTTATCTCTTCCTCCTCGTTTTATTGATACGCATAAGTGTATACACGTGAGTGTAGATGTGTCTGACGATTTTTTAAAAATTTGTTTGATCATGTTTGTATCATTAAAAAAAAAATTCATGATGATGTTGATGATGATGATGATAGAAAAAGAAAAATTCTAATCGTACGGAGTAAACCCAAAAATATTCCCTCGGACGTCGGCTCTTGAATTTTTCTGTAAATATCGCGACAGATCTTCCAAGAAAATTTTTATCGAAATTCTTCTCGTACGACACGATAAAGAGAATCTATTGCAAATTAATAATAATAATAATAATAATAATTAAAAAAAAAAGAAAAGAAAAGAAAAGAAAAGTAAAACAAATAGGAAAGAGAAGGAAAGAAATGCAAGCACGTTCGAATGATCCGTAAATAATTCGAGAAAGAAGAAAAAAAAACGAAACGGAACGGAACAAAACAAGAAAAAAAAAGAAAGGGGAAAAAAAGAAAGAAATCGATTTTTTCGTACTCCGCTACTCGACAAAAGTAGATGCTACGTCACTGCGTTTCCCATACGTCCTCTTTCTCTCTCTCACGCACACCGAATACACGCACACGCGTGCATATAACACATACACGCATAGAGGTACGCAACCAATGTACGCAAGAGTGGGTGGATGCTGAGACTAAGGAGAGTCACGAGAGATATACACGAACGAACGCAGGATACACAAGGGAGCCTCGTGTTTACGTACAAAGGAAGAACCGCATAGAAGGGAGGGATACAGGAGACTTTCTTGAAACGCGAACCCCATTTCACTGAGAACAACGAGTGGGTGAACAAGAGAAAGAGAGAGAGAGAGAGAGAAAGAGAGAAAGAAAGAAAGAGAAAGAAAAAAAGATAAAGATAGAACGAGCTAACAAGTATCCGTATATACGTACGTACGTACGTGTTTTGTATGTACGAACGCATTTGTATCTACGTATGCTGTGTGTGTATGTATATGTGTGTGTGTGTGTGTGTGTGTGTGTGTGTGAGAGAGAGAGAGAGAATTTCTCGACAAAAGATCTCTCCGTCTCTCTCTTTCTCCCACCTCGTTGTTCAATCTCTCTTTCTCTCTTTTTCTCTTTTCCTTTCTCTTTCTCTCTCATTCGCTTGCAGCTTTTTTATGTCTTCTTCCAACGTACGAAAACAGCTCCTGCGCTCGCGCGCACTAGGCTTTTGATGCGCGAGTCTCATGTATTTTTACGAAAATAGGCCGCGTGGAGAGAAGGTGCACCCAACAGCAGCAGCAGCAGCAGCAACCATCAGCAGCAGCAAGTAGTAGCAGCAACAGCAGTTGGTGTAGTAGAGAGTCGAGGGAGTAGAATTGAAAGAGAGAAATAGAAAGAGAGATAGAGAGATATAGAGGTAGATAGATAGATAGAGAGAGAACGAGAGAGAGAGAGAGAGAGAGAGAGAATGATTCAACGAGGAGCAGAGGGAAGAAAAAAAAGAATCATGGATGCTGGTGGATGTGACCCCCTTTTTCCTTTTTTTTTTCTTTTTTTAACTTCCACCGACGGAGATGCTTGAACGATCGGAGGATGGAAGAACGAATGCCAGGTGTTGTGTAAAATATATATATATATATGTATGTACGTACGTACGTACGTACGTATGTATGTATGTATGTATATATACGAAATATTCTTTCCCATTTACTCTTCTTCTCTCTCTCTTTCTCCAGATGTTGTTTCTCTCCTTCATTCGAGTACAAGTGCCACGCGACATCGAAGGGGTTGGTTTCAACGTTCTCGTTTCCGTTCTCGAATATTCAACAAATTTCAATAATTTTTCTTTCCTTTTTTTTGAAGATTTGGAATAAGGAATAAGAAAAAAAAGGAAAGAAAAGAAGCAAGAAAGAAGAAAAGGGAAATAGAAAGAAAATGACGTAGGAATACACGTGTGTGTGTGTGTGTATGCTGACACATATATGATAGAAAAAAATCAAAAAAAAAAAAGAGAGTGAGAGAGAGATTATGAAATGTATAAATCTAGGTCTCGAAATATAATCGAATTCGTGTAATTGTTAATGCGTATAAAAAAAGTGGCTAGATAAACGCATATTCGAAAATATAAAATTTTAAGTGGTCGCCCGTATAAGGGTAAGTAAAGTAGGTCGAGGATACCTTTTTATACCATCACCACTACCACCAACCATTAACACCACTAGTACCACTACCACCACCACTGCTATAACAACCACTACTACTATCGCTAACATTGCATATATTAAATACGTCGGCAGTGATAATGCGAATCCTAATGACAGCTGATATTTCTAAGCTCGCGTTAACTCCACCCTTCTACGTCAAAATTGATCGAATGAGAAAAAGAGAGGATGAAGGAAGAGAATTAAAAAAATAAAGAAAGAAAGAAAGAAAAAAGAAAGAAAGAGAAAGGGACGAAGAGAAAGAGACAGATAGGTAGAGAGACAGGTACATAAATAAATGGATAGTTAGAGATAGAAACATTAACGTGACTGTTCTCATAATCATTATTTTTTATCTCTCTCTTTCTCTCTCTTTAATCTCTCTATCTCTTTTCTTCGTCCGACTTATATGAACGGATGGAAAATAGGCCGACGGTCCGAATACAACAAGAAAGAAAAGAAAAAGAAAGATAAAGAGAGAAACGAGCAATGAGTAGTAGTAATAGTAATAGTAGTAACAGTAGTAATAGTAACAGTAGTAGTAGTAGTAATTGTAGTAGTAGTAGTAGTAGTAGTAGTTCAGTCGCGAGTGGTGAAATTTCTCCTTTACCATGAAAAATGTTTCGAAAGAAAAGAACACGGCTATATACCTACGCTGATAATTACGTCTTCTCCTACATACATACATATATATATACATACATACATACGTACGTACGTACATACGTTTATATGTGCGAATATAAGCTGGTGTAGATAGACGCACACACAGTTTAATTCTCCCTGGATATTTCCACGAAAGAATGAGAGAATTCGAATAATTAATTAATCCACGGACGATGCCTTAAAACCTTTCCTCCCACTCCCCCTCTCTCTTACCCTCTCGCTTGAAATCTCGGTGAAAGCTCTCCCCTTTCCCCCCCCCCCCCTCTCTCTACCCTCTCACCGTCATTCTCGTCGTCCCGTCTCAACAGAGAAAATTTAACGAAGTCGCTGTATACTCTACGCGCTCGATAACGACGATAATTTAATCATGTTTAAATACAAAAATTATTATCTAAGTTCCTTTATTCCTTCTAATGTTCGATTTCAAATCGTCTCTGCGACGTATTTTCTTCGTCGAAGATGTTAGAACGTTGTTGGATAAAGAAAAATGTAAAATTAGCATTGTTATGTATTAAAACTGAAATGTAAAATTAGCATTGTTAGATAATAGATAACAGATAACGGATAATGATAAGGATGTTTGAAAAAATTCGTTTGTAATCGTTTAAGAAGATAACGGTTATCTGTCTGTCTATCTCTTTCTCTCTTTCTATGACAGTAATTAAAAGCGTATCGCGTCGCGTCGATGAATATAGATGGAAAGCTTTTGTTTATATATGTACGTACGCAATGGAATTTTTTCCCCATTCATTGTTATTTCCTTTTTTTATTTTGTGTGTGTGTGTTTTTTTTTGTATTATAATAGATTTAAATAAGATCACGACCTTGTCCAATTGCGAGTTTATTTTTACGAATCATCGTCGAGAAACAACTGACTTGATTACGCTCCTATGCTTACGAAAAGAAAAAAAAGAAAGAAAAAGAAATAAAATAAAATTGTTAAGACAGATAAATATTTCGATATAAAAACTTATCGATAGAAAATTGAATAATCGGTATAACAATTCCTTTTCGTTGTTGTAACAAATAAAATAAAATGATTAAATTTACGATATTCATCGGTATCACTTAGCACAGTTGTAAAAAAATTTGTTAACAATGACATTCGTCTAACTATCAAAGTCAACTAGTTGTTTATCTTATCACTAACGATATACAATAATTGCATTCGATTAGAATAAAATTCTTGTTTTTCTTATTCTTCCTTTTAAATTCGACCTTTCACACCGACCTGTTCCCTTAATCCGGAAGCTAATCTCTCTCTCTCTCTCTCTCTTTCTCTTCCGCAATTTCCAAGCGATGCGAACGTTTCCGTAAACGCTTCCCATTATTAACGACGCTATTGTGCCAACCGGATTCTCAGCTTGAATCGTCGTAGAAAAGAAGCACCTTACAAAGAGAAAGAGAGAGAAAGAGATAAATGAAAAGATAAGGACGAAAAGATAACGTACGAAAAGAGATAAGAAACAATGATATGAACGAAAAAGAGAAGAAAAAAAAATAAATAGTGAGAGAGAGAGAAAGAAAGAGAGAGAGAAAGAATACGGTACGCGTATGTTACGTCCGGGGATACTACCACCGGAAGTTGGAGGCCACCGTCTGACCTTGCGTTGGTCGGTCTGTCGGTCGGTTGGTCGGTTAGTCGGTTTCAACTCTGTCGAGCGGGGCCCTCCTTCGGAGGCTCGATTCTATCTAACGGGTGTCCCGTTAAACACAGCTAATGTAAAGTTTTATATTTGTTGGATCGTTTTTTTTTTTGATGAACATTTACCTACAAGTATATATATATACGATATCGATGCACTTCGAATGCGAATACAAAAGCAATTCTTATTTTGATCCCTATTTTTATTAATTAATAATATTAGATATTTTATCAAATAAACGATTAGCAGACATACCCTATGAATATTTCAATCGTTACAAATAATTAAAGTGTAAAGATTCGATCGGATTTGCATCAATTATATTTTACCTATCCATTGTTATATACCTCGTTATAAGATACCTGTTGAACATTAATTTAAAAAATATCGACGAAATATTTAACGTAGTGAAATCGTCCACCTTAAAAACTAACAAATAAATCAACTACGTAAAAATATCTCTATGTATATATATATATATGTGTGTACATAAAAAATTATTAATGTCATTAGTAAATTATTAATATTATTATCATTATTATTTTATCATCTCTAATATTTATCCTGTTTGAAATCTTTACTAGAGCATATGTTTTTTCATATCTTTTACATTGATTCCCTCCCCCCACCCCTCTCTCTCTCTTATCGATATTAGACCTGGTCAATACTATCGCTCTATCATTCGTCGGCCGAGTCACGAACGATGGACAAAATATTAGCTGCCATGGAAGATCGGATATGGACCCCTTTAACAGACTGGAACTGTAATATGGAACATTCAAGCCGATAGCTCGGTATTTCTCATCTTTCTCTCTTTCTCTCTCTCTCTTTCTCTCTCTCATATATACTCTCTTTTTTCTCTCTCTGTCTGTCTGTCTGTCTCTTTCGTTCACTACTTTGTTAAAACTCGGTTACCGCTGTTTTCTAATCTTTTATGCCTTTTATCGCACATTTCCGCAATTTCGTTGTTGCTTAAGAATTAAATCGAACGGGTGCCGACAAACATAAAAAATAAAAAATAAAAAATATACACGTATATATATGTATATATACAGGGTGTTCCAAGATACGTGCCGTATCTTCTAAACGGTTGAAAATACGCGTCAGCTCTTTACGTGTTTTCTTTTTTTTTTCATTTTCTTTTTTCCCCTTATTTTTATTTATTTATTTATTTTTTTTTAATTAAATCCTTTTTACATACACCTAACTTCAAGTCCGATTAGACCGTCGCTTACGTTATCAGTTGAACAACCATTGTTAGATTTTTATTATCAACGTGTCGTTAGTCGTAAAAATAAACAAAAAAAAAAAAAAGAAAAGAAAAGAGAGAAGAAGCGAAACGAAAAATGAGACAAGAAAGGAAAAAAAAAAAAAAAAGACAAAATGGAAAAGAATGTGCATTAACTTCGAATCCCATCAGCCATTCTAAACGTTCGAATTGCCATTCATCATTGACAACTACTCGCATTGATAAGGAGTTAACAACAACGAGACAATAAATTTACATTAAGATATCGCGAGATTCTATTGTAATTGAGTAACTAAGTAACTAAGCAAATAAATACTTAGTCTTAAGGAAGAAAAAAAAAAGAAGAGGAAAAAAAAAAGAAATTAATGGCGGATCTCTTACCCCCACCTCTTCTTAATATATTACTACGACCAAACGTGTTTTAATAATGTCGATGTTAAACGTCTTCTTCACGCACTTATCGACATAAAGACGTAATGTGTAATACGTAATACGTAATACGTAAGCCGTAAGGAAATCCCACCGATCATAATAGACTGATTACTTCCCCCTCTTTTCCTTCCTCACAACTCGTATACATTTTTTAACATAAGATCGTAAGCCTTAGCGTGACGAAGCTTAGTGAAAAATTTTTCTCAAAGCGAACGAGAAATTTTCTTTTTACATGTTCCTTACGTTTCTTACGTTTGTTACGTTGAACAATAAATGGTCTTGCCGGTAATCGATAGAAATCGATCTTTTATATAATGATAATATGTAATGATAAAATAAATCTATAATAATGAAGAAAAGAAATATATATATATATATATATGTATATATTATATATAATTTTGTTATATATATTTTTTTAGGTGCAATCATTTTTTTATTTTCTTTTTTTTTTTTTTTTTCTTTCACTCTCTCCCATTCGCCATTATTAATGCGTCTATCTCCGAAATCGTAAGTACTATGATCGTTTATCGATTTTTAGAGATCGATACATGTATTCGATTGTTTTTTTTTTTTTAAATAAATATATATATCAATAATCGTACGATCGTATTATTATAGTGCAACTAACAATTATCGCGGATGCGATACTAATTAGATTAAGTCAATGCAATTAGGATAATTGACAATTGTGTTCAATCTTCGAATTAACAACGAATATATATCGTTTCACGTAATCGTTGATGTAATCGTTTTGCATTGTTTCGTTCTATTTTTTGGGTTTTTCCGATAAATATCTCGTTAACTTCGTTATTCTTTTTCTTTCTTTTTTTTTTCTTTTGGTTTTTTGTAAGAATTTTATAATTAGATTTTAAATATCTTTGGATTATCGATAAAATAGGATTTTATCTCGCTAAGATTAGAGAGACGTAATCGAGTTGTTACGAAAGATATTCCTGGAATAATTGATCTCTTAGATAGATATCTTAATTTAGAATATATTATTTAATCGAATATATATGTATCTATCGATTTTGTATAAAATTATAGATCAAATTCTCTAATATGAATCATAGAAATATTCATCGTAACGAGATTAATCGCAAAAACGAGTTTTATAATTTCATCGCAAGTTTTTAGACGTTCTTGTAAAATAATGAGTACTTGTGACACAATATTCATGAAATAATAATAATAATAATAATAATAATAATAATAATAATAATAATAATAATAATAATAATTTTAGAGATCTTTAAATATATCTAACAGAAAATCGATCTAAGAATCGATCGATCGATCGATTTTAACGATACTTTAATCAATTTTTTACTTAATATAATATACGATTGTTGCGACTGAAGATTCAATTCTTTTTTCTTTTTCTTTCTACTCATTTTGTTTTCAATTTTTTGCACGACTCATACACAACGTTAATTTTTCCATTAGTGTCCATTAAAAGACTCAACAAAACTCTATCAAACCCAGTAAAAATAATTATTGAACGTCGAAAAAAAAATGTTCGAATAATTCTGCAGCATTCTACAATCAATCGAATAATATGATAATAACTTGCGATTTATAATCCTCTCCAAATAGTACATTCCTTTTTACATTGCTTCGATATATCTCGATTATGATTCTGAATCGATATTGGCTCTATTAAGTTTCTCGATTCTCATTTAAGACTCTTAATATTAAATAGATATTAACTTTATGTTCATAATCGACTTATGCTAATTACTTCGTAATATTTCTCTTCAAGGTCATCATGCTCGGGATTGCCCATTGGTTACCTTTCACATTAACGTCCGTACTCAATATCACTTAATGTCAGTTATAATTTTTGAGATACTATATATTATATTAATAATATTGAAACAATATTTCTTCTAATCGATTTAAAGATCACTAATATAATAATTAAATCTATTGGACGATTAAATTTTATTATAGTCACTCGAATGTTTCCCGATGAAATTAGATCGATCATTATTAAAAGGCAGTTATAATTTTTTGTATATTTTATATTAACAACAGCACTATTGACCGCTTCTTCTAATCAATTTAAAGATCATTAACATTAATTAAATATATTGGATCATTAGATCTCTCTTATAGTCAATCGTTCTTTTTTTTTGAAAAGATTAAATCGATCATTATTAAACCAGAGTCATAATTTTTCGAACATCGTATACTGTATTAACTTTCATTGATCGATTCTTCGAAACAATCACAAGGTCACTAACAATATCGAGATCTAATAAATCACTAGATCCTACAGAATCGCTTTAATCGTATTATGGTAGGATTAGGTGAGGCTTTATTCCCACTAAAATCTGTTCGATACTAATGCAATTCCAAAAGAAATGGATGAGCTTTCGATCGATTCAGATTCTGGGGTTAATAACCGTTCATGCACTTTCGCTCATAAATTATCCGTGCCTTGTCTATTCTAATATCTCTACTCGAAAGGACTTGATTCAATTTTATTACACGAATATTATCCAATAATGCATCTATTCAATTTATTTTTAACTTCGTACAGAATTCATACATTCCGAAATACGTATTATATATATATATAAAACAGAAAAAAAATTATTAAAAAAAATAATGATAAAAATATTTACTGATATCATAATGTTTATTATCCTTATCGAATATTTAACACCAGTCCTCATTTATCTCTGTTATTATATGATTAAAAAAAAAAAATTAAAATGAATGAATATATAAAAAAAGAAATCACTTCAATATTCTAATATTAAATTAGGTTACCGTAGAAAGTTAATTGTATTCATTCATGATCAACGAGATCGATGATTAGATCATACAATTTAGATCATAGAATTCCAATTTCATTTCATCATTCAAGTGCATATACTTTTTACAAAATGTTCTAATATTTATCAGCCCTAATTTTAGATAATTTTGATTGAAAATAATATTAATTTATCGTTTGTTTATGATATTTAATTATTAATTATCTGAAATTTAATTTTCAACGTTATCAAAAGGTAATTTAAATTTGGATTATGATTATAATAAATTTAATATAACGCTTTAATAATAATACGTCACGACAATTAATTTCTATATAGAATAAGTTATTGAAATTTAATTAATTTTATTGTTTAACTTAGAAATAAATCCACATTTAATATAAATCAATATATATATATATGTACATTGCACACATACACATATATAATTTCTAAATATCTGTTCACCAATACAATAGTTTCCTTTTCACCTTGAACAATATATACACTACCCTATATATCATACTTAATTTACCAATATTATTGAAGAGTGTCCATAACAGAGCTTTAACATCTATTCTTTTTCTTTTTTCTTTCTTTCATTTTTTTTTTTTTTCTTTTAATAGTATATATCGACAATGTCTCATATTTTACGAGTACGATTTACCCATCAGTCTCATTTTTTTTCGTCTATAGACGACTTTGTCAATAGTAGAAGCGAGAGTAGAACAAGGGGTGGTAGACAGAGAATATATATGTAAAGGGTAGATAGTGACGTGTAAAGATTTTCGAACATACGATCCATCCGTAAATAAGTCAGAAAGTATAACGTGGAAACTAGGTTTTAAAGAACAATCGATAACTGCAGGCGCGCATAAACCCATATAATATATATATGTATATATACATATATACAAAAAAATATATAATAACATATATATGTATAAAATATAATAATAATAATAACAACGTTATATAAGATTTTATATAAATATAATGTTTAATATATATATATTATATACATAATATTTTACTACTACAATATTTAATATATGTATTCAAAAATATCTATTATCGTCGAACGAAAAGCTTTCGGAATACTATTACTTGTCCACGTTTATATCTATGCATGTGCTATGCATTCTTAAATGAAACGAGGGTAGAAAGAAAAGGGTGGTAAGGGGTAAAAGAAATGTAGAACGATCTCGTTGCGTCAAAAAAAGAAAAAAAAAGAAAGAATTTATGTGCGACTCCTCGCGAAGAAAAGTGTTATGCGAGGATTGGATAGGAATGATATGATTTCAATGTAAAACCCAAATATGTATATGTACGGATGTATGTGTGAGGAAGAGAGAGAGAGAGAGAGAGAGAGAGAGAGAGAGAGAGAGAGAGAGAGAGAGAGAGAGAAAGAAAGAGAGAGAAAGAGAGAGGAAGAGAAAGCACGTATACATGTGTACGAGAGTGAGAGAGAAAAAAAGTATGTTCGCGTAGAGAGAGAGAGAGAGAGAGAGAGAGAGAGAGAGAGAGAGAGAGAAAGCATGTATGTATGTATACGAGAGTGAGTGAGAAAGGAAGAATGTTCGAATAGCAAGAAAGAGAGAGAGAATGTATATACGTATACAAGAGTGAATGAGAAAGAAGGAATGCACTGATAGCGAGAGAGAAAGAAAAAAGAGAGAGAGGGGGGGAAAGAAAAAGAGATAGATGGATAGATAGAGATAGAAGGAAATATTTATTTTACTTAGAGTCGCGTGTAAATAAGTGTGCGATTGAAATTGATTGAAAAAGAAAACGTGTTTTCTACGAATACGTAAGATTATTCTTTGACGTGTTTAAGCGTGACGTAGGCAATTAATTATCGCGCGTTCCGTAAATAGATAACTACGGTACACGGTACGCCCGCATAAATGCATAATATGAGAGAGAGAGAGAGAGAGAGAGAGAGAGAGAGAGAGAGAGAGAGAGAGAGAGAGAGAGAGACTTTTATAGTTCGGTCAAATGAAATTTCGTTTCGGTTTTAAATGGAAATTACTAAATAGCGTTCTACTCGATATTGATCAGGGTATAAGTTTAAAATTTGCAGTACTTTCTAATTCTAAATTTAAATAATGTGATATAAGATAGATATTGTTTAGATGAAAATAAATAATAAAATATGAGAATACATGTATGTTTCTTTTTTTCTTTTCGAAAACAATATAACGTAATATATCGTATCGTTTGTTAAATATAATATATTGTAATATATATAATACACGCTGAATTCATGTAGTGTATTAATACGATATATTAACATATTATAGTATAATTTTACATGATACGTATCACATTATATTTTACTCGAAAATATATTATATTGTGCAGATAATAATATAAATAATAATGTAAATAATTATCAATATATTATTACAATAATATATCATATTATAATATAACATCTATACCTATACTTACAAAAAGAACTTATACAAAACAAAAAACAAAACGAAACAAAACTAACAAAAGAAAAAAAAAAACAAGAAAGAAAGAAAGAGAACGGAAGTATGGAGGTCCAAAAATAGGATCTCTCGCCGAAAGATCCGACGCGCGTATCCTTCTCGCACACCATCACTAGCACCACCACCACCACCATACCATTACCACCACCATTGATAACACTACTAGCAACATCACTATAGTATTAACATTGATAGAAATCTAGAAGTGTAGAACTATAAAGTTATAGAGATGTAGATTTAAAGAAAAGATAGTAATACTAGTGCAACAACAACAACAATAACAACAACAACAACAACAATAACAACAACAACAACAACAACAGAAGTAACAGTAGCAGTAGCAGTAGCAACACAGCGGCAGCACCAGCGGTAAAGATCCGAGAGGGTGTTGCGGACAGTGAGTGAGTGAGTGAATGAGAGAGAGAAAGACAGACAGTCAGATAAATAAATAGATAGATAGATAGATAGATAGATAGCTAGATAGATAGATAGCTAGATAGATAGATAGATAGAGAAAGAGAGAGAGAGAGAGAGTGAGAAAGAGAAAGAGGATAGTGAGATCCGATATTTCGAGCCCTATGCCCGTATCTGGGCGTTGCCCGATGAAGCGGCCGGCAGTACGCCAGGGTAAAAGAGAAAGGAGGGTGGAGGAGGGGAGGGAGAGAGTGAGGAAGGGTGAAGAAGAAGAGGAGAGGGGTACTTCGTGTCGAGAGGGTGCCACCGAGTAACCGTGGCTGTGCGGGTGGAAGGAGGTTTCTAGGGGAGGTTGTGGGCTTGCGGATGGAAGTGGACTGGGATAAGAGGGTGAGAGGGTTGGGAGGGTTTCCCTCCGTGCCGGATTCGTTTTAATCAAACCTCCTCCGACCGACTCTGCCAACCAACCACCCATCTACCACCACCACCACCACCATCACCACCATTACCACTCACACCTTCTACTCACCCCTCATCTCTCCTCTTTTTACTTTTCTTTCTTTCTTTCTTTCTTTCTTTCTTTTTTCTTTCTTTCTTTCTATCTGTCTATCTCTTTCTTTCTGTCTTTCTATCTTTTGCTCTCTCACACTCGCAAGCACAGGAAGAAATACTTTTTGTCGTACCTTTCGTCTTCGTTTTCGGTTTACAAGTGTGCGTGACAAGTGGTCATGATATATGTGTATATGCGTGTATGTGTGTGTGTATATTCTTCTTCTTCTACGAGAAAACTCCGACAAAGGATAATATCCCTCGTCTCGTTCTTCGTTAATGCCACACCCTCAACCCAACAACGACATTTCTACTATCCCCATTCCCTTGCTTCTCTATCCCTCTCATTAACGCGAATCTCACCCCACCTCAACTCATTCCGATCTCGATCCTGATCCCAACGCATCCCCGTCTCTTCTATCTTCATCCCTCTCTTCCCCCTCTCTCTCTCTCTCTCTCTCTCCCCCTCCTTCATCACCTCCTTCTCATCCCACTTTTACTCCTCTTTACCAAGCAAGCTTTTTCAGCATCAGTGCCCAGTGCTTATACGTATTTCTGTATTTCTCTATTCACTTTTTTCAAGCTCCTTCTCGATCACGTACACGCATGTGTGTGTGTGTGTGTGTGTTATAATTCAATACATTAAGGTCGTTACCCCTCAATATGATTACGTTCTAAATATATATCATAAAGAGTTTTATCTTATCTGCGTTGAATAATTTCTTTTTTATTTTATTTTATTTTATTTTTTTTTTTTTTTACAATTTTTCCATTCCGATCATATTCCGATTCAACGTTTATATATTATGTATTTATTATATACCATCAAATCTAATAAATTGATAACTAGCTTGATAAATAATTTTTTTTGACGAATGATATTACAAATAATATCGTCGTAAATAATATTATACTTATCGAAAAATTGCATGTTAATACGATAAATATAACGAATGTATCAAGTTCGAAATATTTTCTTGGAAAAAAAAAATCTCCATCTCTCTCTCGTAGGATACTAATCGGTCCCCTTTAAAGGTTGTGCTGCTGGGTTGTTCCATCCCTGCTCGAATACCAGATCCATTCAGTTGTAACGCCGAGAGCTATATCGACTACCCTCTCCTTCCCCTTCAACCCCTTCTCCACACCTCAACTCATCCTCTACCCATCCCTCGCTCCAATCCCACACCATTCCTTTTATATACCATCGACTCCAAAATCGCCGACTATCATACGTTATCTATAGACGCAATTGATCGTTTTAATTTTATTTCGAATTAAACTGATCAAGAACTTCGATTATAATTCTGTTATAAAACGATTCAACTAAATGATTTGAACGATAGACTCTCTCTTTGTGTACGTGCGTGTGTGTACATATATATTTTTCGAATATTTTTTATTTGTATTTACATTCCTCGCGAAAATATGTATAAGTTTGAAAAAGATAAAGTAAAAAAATAAATAAATACAGGGTATAAATGAATGAATGAAATGAAGCGAATGAATGAATGAATAAATTAAATTAAATTAATTTATGAATGAATGAATTAATTTATGAACGAATAAATGAATTAAATTAATTCATAAATAAATAATTAAATAATACATATATGATTGCTAATATCGAAGAAATGATTTTGTAAAAGTTTTGAATAAGACATTTCATGCGCTTGCTACGGTTATTTATTTTTTATTATCATAACGTCGAAGCATCGAGCGTATCGTTATTCTGTACTTACAATGAAACGTTAAAACTGTGAGATGTGTGTGTTTGTGTTTATATGTATGGTCGTACGTGAGTCGGTTAAGTATAGGATGCATCTTATGAGCTTCGACGACATTAACCTTAGACTTCTCTTTTTCTCTTGAATATTTTCATAACTTTGTTAAAAGTTCGCTAATTTTTTCTTCTTTTTCTTTTTCCTACCAAGATTCCAACCATTAGAAATGGATAAGTGAATTTGTTTGATTTATTAACGAGAAGTACCTATATCTATCTTTCTCTTATATACTCGTTAATCAAATATTGTAATAAATATAACTTAGGATTTTTTTTTTTAATATTTTTGCATGACAAATATAAAAAATTTACTCAATATTAATATTAATGTATTGAATGAATTAAATTAATTAAATTATTAAATACTTTTATTAATCTTTACGTATACTTTATTTAATAATAATTAAGAGACTAATCTCTCTCTCTCTCTTTCTCTCTAAAAATGAAAAATGATGTAATGAAAAATGTATTAAAAAAAAAAAAGCATTATTTTAATATGTTAAAACAATCCATTAATATAATGTATTAAAATCATTAAAAAAAAAAAAAACAAATTAGCCAGTTTATGAGTAGAGCCACCCTTACACAATTAATATTCCCTATCTGACAATAAGTAAGAGACCACTAATCTCTCTTCTTAAAAATGCAAAATAATATAATGAAAAAAATTTTTTTTAAAGAAGAAAAAAGAAACAGTAGAAAATACGAAGAGAAAAGAGGAAAGGGAATAGAAAAGAGAAATATTAATAATTTATGAGTAAACACCCCAGCAATTAGTATACTCCCTTTAGGAAAAATGACTCTTTCCTTCTCTCTTGCAAATTAAAAAAAAATAATAATAAAATAATAAAATAAAATAAAATAGAAACAAACAAATAAATAAATAAATAAATAAATAACAACAAAAATAAAAAATTATTCTCATCTTTCATTCATTCCTTCCAATGCATGTATCAATGTACACACACATACATACATATAATAGATATTTCTTTTTACGTTCATTCGTTTCGTTTAAAAATGTATGTGTATGTGTGTGTTAAGAGAGAGAGAGAGAGAGAGAGAGACGAAAACTCTTCAATTCTCTCTCTCTTTCTCTTTCTATAATGATACACACGCGAATAGAACCCTCGAGCGGATATGAACGCGTGTGAGTCGACACGTGGAAGCTTGCACGTGTTCACACGCGTTGTTCTTTTTTTTTTAACACTATATATATATATATTTCTCTATCTTTCTCTTTCTTTCTTTCTTTCTTATCTATATGTCGACTTCAGCCATTCGAATTCCAGAACAGGTAACTGGAGTGCACAACAGAGCAATAATGTGTCCGGTAAATGTGTACATTACGGTAACGTTAGACATTATCTATCTACTTCCTTCGTTTATCAGATCTTCCATTATATACTAATAATAATAATAAAAGCGTTAATTATCAAGTCAAATTTTTAAACGTAAATATGAATTTTCTACTCTTTTAAAAATTATATCTACTATTTTTTGTCTTTTTTTTGTATATATTTTTCTTTCATATAGATAAAAAAATGTACAAAAAATAATTAGAAAATAATTAGGGCACCCTATATATCGATCGACTCGTTTACTTTTTCTATTAAGTGTAAATTAAAAACTACTTTTTTTTCTGATTTGATTATATTTTTGAAAAGTCATTATTATAACGTGATTACAATCGAATAGATCGATTTTGTATCCTATAATTATATTTGTTAACTTTTTTTTTTATGTTTCGTTTAAGAGTTATTTATAAAAACTTATAAAAATTACGTAGACGTAACACCTTGTATATTGACTGACCCATTTACTTCCCTATTATAAGTCTAGGCCTAGATTACACCATACTATTCGGATAAGAATCATGAATCTCGTTCTTCGTGTGAACGTGATAGTTAACTAGATTCTTAATACAATTATTTTTAATTGTTTGTTCCAACAAATGTTCCTTCCGTCGTAACTGTAATTAACATTAAAAATGTTTCTTCGTTTACGAAAAAAAAAAAAAAAAAAAAAAAAAAGAAAGATTATATTTATTATCTTTTTTACGTTTAATATAACATTACGATTTGTAATACATCCTGTGTATTAAATTATTTAATCTAATTGATATAGTAATTAATTAACAGAGATATAAATAAATTAAAAATCGTACGGATTATTTTTTTTTATTTTTAGAAAGCAGTAAATCTTTTTTACTTATCCAAAACCAGATCCGAGGTAAAAAAAAAAACCAGTTAGAGTATTAAACTTAATTATAGTACTTCGAAGTTAATTCCGATCAAATTTATTCAAATCTGTGTTTAAATGATTTGAATAAATACACGTATGAAAGTGAACGAATTAATTTCTTTTTCTCTTTTTCCTTCTTTTTGGAAAGTTGAAAGATAAAAATCTAGAATTAAGTAAGTAAGATCTAAACTGTTTAACCTAATCGATACGATACGACTTCAATAAATTCAAAAACATGGTTCGTATTAAAAAGATTTGTATTGTTTAGATAGCACACGTATGAAAATGAATCGATTAGGTTTTTCTTTTCTTTTTCTTTTTTTCTCAAGAAATTATAAAAAAAAATCTTGCCAACAACTGTCCCCTTTTTCTCTCAGAGAATCAAACCTGAGATAAAACAGACTTACTCTATTTAAACTAATTGATACAGTTTATCGATTACAATAAATTTAGAACGAAATATCAAAACACGATCAGTTTAAAACGATTCGTCTAAATAATGGACGCGCGATTGAATGAATCGATTAGAATTTTTTCCTTTTCGTAAAAGATATAAAAATCTTTGTTAAAACGAATAAATCAGATTCTTCTTTTCTCGTCCTTTTTTTTTTTTTTTAACATATAAAAAATCCATTCTCCGACAAGGTTCTCTCGATTCTTTCATTGTACGAATCCTACTACAAAAAAAAAAAAAAAACAAAAAAAAAGAAGCTAATAACAAAACGAAAGATGTACGCTATTTAACCAATCAATAAACTATAATAAAATTAGAAATGAAATGTAAGAATCATCGAATGATTTTTGTGCTTGAAAAAGATTTCTCACGTTAAAAATGTTAATATACGAACGAATGGAAATAAATTGATCAGACATTTTTCTTTCTACATTTTCTCTTCCTTTTCTTTACCTTTTTTTTCTAAATTATAAAAAAAAAAAAAAAATCTTTGCCGACAACGATCCCTTATTCTTTCGTTGTACGAGGCACGGTATAAAAGAAGAGAATAATTTTGGAGCAAAGGATGTCCCGCGGCCGTCGAGAGACAGGAATAGTCGGTGTGAGTGCCACTTCGGAGTCCGCAGAGGGCGAAAACGACGGACGCACGAATAAGAAGAAATAAGAAGAAAACGTTCTGCGGCGAGGGAAGCTGTGAAAGAGAGAAAAAGAAAGAGAAAGAGAGAGAGAGAGAGAGAGAGAGAGAGAATCTCGCACGTGCGTCTTTCCGCCTCTATTTTTGCGTGTAACTCTTTCGAAACGGCTTCTCCCCACGTCTCTACGTGGGAGTCCAAAGAACAGGAGCTTTCTTCCATATTTCACATCACCGAGAGTTTGCCACCATCGCCACCACCACCACCACCATCACCATCACCATCATCACCACCACTAGTATCAACACCACCATTGCCACCATCATTGCTACTAACACTTCCTTTCTTACTAACGCGCGCACACACCTACAAATACGCAGACAACATCGGTGCTCTAGACTCTTTTCGAAAGAGAATTCTCGTAGCACGAAATAGAAGCACGTACGGTTTATTCGAGCTGAATCGGGGAGAGGAAAGAATAAAAAGAAAAAAAGAAGGAGAAGAAGAAGAAAGAGAAAGAAAAGGGGGAAAGAAAAAGAGAAGGAGAAAGATGGAGAGGGAGAGGGAGACAGAATAATAAAAGAGAGAGAAAGAGAAAGATGAAAAGAAAGAATAAAAATAAAAAGAGAGAGAGGGAGGGAGGGAGGAATAAGAATAGAAAAAGATAGGAAAAATGAGAGAGATAGAATGAGAAGAGTAGCCGAGTTACCATGGTGACCATCAAAGGGATGAGGTCCCCTTTTATCGTAGACTTTGTTACACAGAAGCTACCTCCTACCGTAAAATACGTTCGTCCATTCTTCTCTTCCCTCTTTTTTCTCGAACCCTCAAACCCTGAAACCCTCCCTTCGAACCTCTCTTAGTTCACCTAGTAGATATACTAGATTCTATCTATCTATCTATCTATAGCATAAGATACACACACATACATACATACATACATACATACATACATATACATGTATATATATATATATTTTCTATCTTATTCTCGACCGTAGATTTCGATTCTATCGACGTAACGTGCATTATTTTCGTCGGAGAAAAATTTCGAAATTCGAAAAGGAATTTCCAGCCGATCGAACTCGGACATTTTTGTTTCGTCGAGCTATTTTCTTTCTTTCTTTCTTTCTTTCTTTCTTTCTTGATCTACGATTAATATCAAAATTTATTTATAACTATATACGATACGATCGTGTATGTACGTACGTGTTGTACTTTTGTGTAAAATCAGTTTTAGAAGATACTCGTTAAGAAAAAAAAAAAAAAAAAGATAATTCGGATTAACTAAGAAGATATTATTGAACACCCGTTATATTGTAAAACTCATCTCTCGTCCGGCGAATGATGCCACCGATGGAGCAAACTGTGGCTCGCTCTTAGAGACGTGAAATTCAATTACAAGTTACTCGAGTGTCTCGATTGAATTCGATCGAAAGTTTGAGCTTACATGTACCATCGATGGAGACACACACACACACACACACACACACACAGATTCGTCTTTCTTTCAACAAAGAGAGAGAGAGAGAGAGAGAGAGAGAGAGAGAGAGAGAGAGAGAGAGAGAGAGAGAGAGAGAGAGAGAGATTGTCCTCGTGCTCTTTGATACTATCGCAATCATTTGCAGACAAAAGAACCGTTCGTTTCTTTCGTAGTAAAGATAGTAGAGATTCTTAAGAAAAAGAAAAAAGAAACGGGGTTGATAAAAAAAGGAGGAGGAGTGGGAAGAACTGCTGGGGTATTGAACAAAGAGAAAATCTAATGGAATCTCGAGTTTCTTCAAGAATCGATTTTTTGATCGTAATATGAATTTACAAGTTGTTGATAATATTTTTTTTCTTTTTTCTTTTTTTTTTTTACACTTTTATTTGTCAGCGTTGGATTTATAATAATCAATTTGTATATCATTTGGACTAGTGGAAATAGTTCACGTGTTAAAAGAAAATGTAAATTCAATTTTCTCTTTTTTTTTTTATATGCACAAATGAGACAGACAAAAAATTATAATTGATTTATACATTTTCTAATGTCGGCTAATTAAAGAAATGTAACAGCAATTTATTTACAATAATGGTATCTCTCTCTATCTCTATCTCTATCTCTATCTCTATCTCCATCTCTCTCCTTTAGTTTCTTTAAAATCTAATCGATATAAATCTACGT
>NC_066609.1:495000-505000 GCF_905475345.1 Vespula vulgaris
TACTGTGTTAACAATAAATTATAGAAATTATATAATGACAACAATAAATTGTTCAGAGATTTTTACCCATTTTTTTTTTTTTTTAGTTGTTCCTTTTCTAATAACTTTTTGTTATAACTTCCCAGATAACTTTATCGTTTTATATCGCTCTCTAATTCTTTATGAAAAGCTCGAATGATCTAATAAAAAAATATTCTAATATAATTTATTCATTCTTTTCGAACAAACGCATCAGACACACGCAAAAGTCTCGAACGATCATGACACCCCGTTAACTCTTCTCCTTGATGAATTTTATACCTCCCTGACATCTACAACCTTCTTCGTTCTTTTCCCTTTCTCTTTCACACACAGAGTTCCTTTATCTAAGCGTCTATTCACTCGCTGACATTCTATGTACTTTGCTTAGTGATGTATTTCCGCTCTATCTCTCTCTCTCTCTCTTTTATTCAATGTGTTGGTTCTCGTCATCGACTATCCACGTCTCACGTTTTACTTTGACATTACGTCTAACTAACAAACTCGTTGACGATTAAATACGAATGTTTTTAAAAGAAATCAATTTTTATTTATTGTTTATTCATTATGTAATTTATCTATTTAAATATCTCTCGAATAGTATTCGCAATGTCTAATAATATTTTTATTACTTATTTCTTTTTCTTTTTTTCATTACGTTTCATTTTTGTAATTGTTGTTATTATTGTTAAATTTTATTTCATAGAAATAAATGTAATGCAAAGTTAAACATCAAGTTTATAAATTAATAATTATATAATATATTATATAATTAATTAAAATTAACTATGATAATTATATATAAATATATATATATATATATATATATATGTATATGACATATTTTGTAATAATAATCATAAGTATTAATTATTATAATATTACTACATTATAATTGTATTTAAATATAGATTAATAATTATATTATCTTCGTACATAATAATAACGATAACAACAACAATAATGTTACAATAATATTATATTATTAATAATATTACACTAATATTATTATTAACAATAAATAATAATAATAATAATAATAATAATAACAACAACGTTTCTTGTAGTCTAAGCTAAACAACTGAATCAACTCCGGAATTCTCGGAACTCTTAGCTGAAATATCTTACCGACGTCAAAAGAAGAGAAGATAGATATACGCGTGACATCTCGCTAAGCGAAAAAGAAAAAAGAAAAAAGAAAAAAGAAAAAAGAAAAAAGGGTAAAAGAAAAGAAAAAGAAAGAAAGAAAGAAAAAGGAATAAAAAACAAAACAAAAAATAAGAAACGAGCAGTGCTAACTCAACTTCGGTCGTCTCAAGCAGGTTTTACCGTCGTCCTAAGAAAAAAAGATGAAGAAAAAAAAATAATAATAATATAATAAAAAAGAAATAATAATAAAAACAAAAACAAAAAAAAACAAAAAAGAAAGTAAGAAAGAGGAAAAAAATAGCGAAAGAAGCTTCTCCAAACGTTTTAGTCGACTACTACGAGAAACGTCACTTTATACATTTCTATGTTCTTTTTAGCTTCTTTTTTTTTCACTTCTTATTTTATTATTTTTTTGCGTGCCTTTTCGCGGCTGCTGCCTGCTGATAGCTCCTTCAAGATGAGAAAATTGTGAATGTGTCAGTTACATAGAGATTACTAAGAACGTATGTGTCTATTCCTTTCTCTCTCTCTCTCTCTCTCTCTCTCTCTCTCTCTCTCTCTCTTTCTCTCTGTGTGTATGTGTGTATCTTTCTATATTTCTGTATATGTACGTCTTTGCATGTGTGTGTTAGCATTTGGTACGACAGCATCAACCTCAGCACGTATTCATCTCACGTACACCAAGTTCCTCCTCTTTCTTCTCGTTGTCTTCGTCGTCATCGTCGTCATCGTCGTCGTCGTCGTCATCATCGTCGTCAGCGTCGTCGTCGTCGTCGTTCTCATCATCGTCTTCATCGTCTTCGTCGTCTTCGTCGTCTTCGTCGTCTTCGTTGCCCGTTTGAAAGACACGAAAAGATAAAGGGGGGTAGGTAGGTAGAAAAGGCCTCGAAGAAACTGGAGCATGCACTTTTAACGCACGCCTTGGCTCTCTCCAGCACTCGAGACATTTCGTTTTTATTCCAGAAGAGTAGTGTTCCTATAGTCCAAACGACTACACACACACACACACACATTTATATGTGTATAATGAACATATATATATATATATATATATATATATATATATGTATGTATGTATGTATGTATGTATGTATGTATGTATGTATGTATGTATGTATGTATGTATGTATGTATGTATGTATGTATACGTAAAAGAAAATGGATTCACCATTTTAGTTACATATGTATAAATCTTTGTCCTTACGAAACTTATTTTTCAATTAATTTTATTCTATTCTTTTCTCTTTTTTTTTTAGAAAGATCGTCGATATTAATTCGATAAGTAAATTGAAGTAAACGAAGCTTAGATTCAAAATAGAAAAAATATTTCGATCGTAAGTATTTTCGAAATTTATTTATATGTGTATGCGTAAAATTGAGAAATAATTTTTCATCACTTTTGTGTTTTACGAGAGTGAATTGTAGCATATACTTAAATACTTAAATATGTAGTATGTATTTAAATATTCGGATCGTTTCAAAAATATTTTTTCGACTCAAACGAACGCTGAAAAATGAAATCTTCGTTGATAACATTATTTCTTTATATTCTCTAAAAGATTTACTTCGTTGAATAAAAATTTCATTTAATTATTATCTCGTGTTCTCCAAAGATTCCAACATTTACGTCAGTTTTCATTCAACCGTACGACGATGGTCGTACGATATTGACCATTCGATTTAATCATGGATCATTTGACGCCATTGTGATAAAAAGCTTATTATCAATATCAATCGACTGTCTTGAACAAACAGAAAGAAAATAACGTGAAATTTTCGCTCGTTAACACGTGTTGCGAAGTAAACGCATTAGATATTCTACGTACGATTAAATATGTTAGAATATTTTTTGTTCTTTTCCCTTTCCTTTTTTTAACCATCTCCGATAAATCATAAAGAACGATCGTACCTTAAACGAACGTTGGATCGATATGAAGCAAAAGTTTCCTCGAAAGTCAACAAATTTCGAAATAAATAATGTAGATAAAATATAAAATATGTATATATGCATAGTATATATATATATATATATTGTTTTATTAAAAAAAAAAAATAATTGAAATGAGACGATTTAAATAAAATTTAAATAAAAAAGAAAACAAAAACGGTATTAAAAATAAAAAAAAATTAAATTAATACGCTTTTTTTATAACACCCTATATATTATAATAGACAAAATCGGACAACACCTGTCTCGAACATTTTTGTTTAAGAATTCATCGAAATA
This sequence comes from Vespula vulgaris, assembly GCF_905475345.1. Lineage (NCBI taxonomy): Eukaryota > Metazoa > Arthropoda > Insecta > Hymenoptera > Vespidae > Vespula > Vespula vulgaris. Next base: position 498,395 of record NC_066609.1, read on the forward strand.
CCGATCGATCGGAGATAATCGATATCTTTGATTGAACGTCCTATCTATCTATCTATCTATCTATCTATCTATCTATCTATCTATCTATCTATCTATCTATCTTTCGACATACGATCTAATCTCAAGATTAATTAGTATATTTCCAGGCGAATGGAGCACCTCCCGCGAGGCGTGTTTGTTCGAAATTTCGTGCGTCTGGGTTGCAGTAGTGTATCACCGAGTATATATATGCTCGTGTATATATATTTGTGTATATATATTTATGTGTATATGTGTTTGAGAGAGAGAGGGTCGCCGGGATGCTTCGTGAACACGTCGGGGTCACTGACCTCGATATTATATTATACGCGTTTTACGTGCAAGAGTACTACCAATACAATTATAAGAACAACGTCACGTCACGTCACGTTTCTATGATGCACCTGCAATGTGCATATTATTAATATAAGTAACTCTTTCTTATAACACGACAATCCGTATCGGGATACGTATATATCGGAAAAAGAAAGAAAAAAAGAAAGAAAGAAAGAAAAAGAACAATAGAAATTATTATGTAGTTTTTATTATTTAATACGTGTCGAAAAGTAACGGACACGGACTGTAAATTTAATATTTTATAGTATAAAACTATTTTATATATTAATAATTATGATATATATATATAATTTATTAAATAGTTTTATATGCATAGTATAATTCTTATATTATATATTAATATGGAATAATCGAATAATATAAAGCTTTATTACTATATACTTTTACTATGTTACCGTTGTATCATAATATTATATTGTAATATATCGTAATAAAAAAAAAAAAAAAATGAAAAAAATATGTTGATATAAAAAAAAAAAGAGAGAGAGAGAGAGAGAGAAGTAACGAAACTTTCTTATTTTCTATTTAAAAATAATAATAATAATAATAAAATAAAAAAAAATCAAATCAAACAAACGTATCCAATTATGTATGTTAATTATAAATATAAATGAAATATTTTCGTCGTTGGTACGACGAATAATTTTAGCATAAATGCGTTTCTATGCGCGTTCATAGAACCTAGATATTACTTCTCTATGACACCAATGAGCACGGGTCGTTGTTAACGTAAGTATACGAGGCCGACGCGCTACTTGCTCTCTCTCGTAAACTTTCAAAGAGATATAGCAACAACCAACTATCATCCTAGTCCGATCTTACTCGTAAACTCTCTTGAATCTTAGTTTTAAAGAGAGAGAGAGAGAGAGAGAGATAGATAGATAGAGACAGAGAGAGAGAGAGAGAGACTTAAAGTTCTTAAAGTCTTAATGGAGAGAGGGAGAGAGAAAGAGAGAGAGAGAGAGGAAAGAAGAAAGAAGGAGGGAAAAAACAGAAAAAGAAAAAAAGAAAGAAAAAATTATTCTCTTATCCCATTATCAAGTAGATCTACCTAAAGAAATATAAATAGAGTTTAAAACAAGTCCACCGATCGATTTCGATTCGTTCCTCGTGTTCTCAATATGTCATATTGTGGTTTGTCTCAATAGTGTAAGCTTGATAAAATAATAAATGTTTGGTTTGAACAATGTTAAAGCGAATTTTTATTATTTTTATTGAAGCAAGCCGATTGTATAGGAATTTATTTATAATATTGATTTATATTAAAATCAAGTAAAATTTAAACGAATAACTTTTATCGATATAAAAGTTATATGGTAGAGTATTATATTGGCTAATAAATAATGTTGGAATTCTTAATTAATTAATAATACTATATGGTATTGTTGATTTAAATATAAATTAATCGGATTACTCTTTGTTGATCACACACAACACACGCGCGCGCGCAAACGCTTCTTCTTAATACGAAATATTAAATTCATATAAAATAAATCATATATAGAATTCTTTTAAAATTAAAATTAAAGATATTAAGCTCTAAGAATACTTAAAAAAAAAAGAGAGAGAGAGAGAGAAAAGAAAAGAGATTCATCGAAAATTCTTGAATAAAATAATATCAAAAAAAAAAGTCTAGAAAGAAAAAAAAAGAAGAAATTTACCAAAAATATTCTTGGATAAAATTTTTCCCAAAAGAGCAAGAAAAAAAAACTGTAAAAATGATCGACGATAGTTAAAAAAAAAAAAAAGAATTATCGAACATCCTCAAATAAAATTTCCTCGCGTAGGAGCACTGTAAAAAAAAAAAAAGGAGATGAAAAAAAAAAGACAAAAGAGACAGACAACGATGAGATCGTTTAATCAATGATAAAGATTTTATCGGGACCCCGAACGAAACGAGACCACCACGAGACTATTTTCTTCCTCTTACCCCTCAGCCATTTTTTTTTTTTATCTGAATCATATCAAAGCACGCAGTAGCGGACAACACGCCGTAGGCTATACGCAATTCGTCGGATTTCTCGAGTATTTTAAACGAAATCGACTCAACCAAATCGACGACCACGAGTGTACACGCATGAAATATACGAGGGCAAAGAGGTCGCCGAGATAAGTTAAGCAATCGATGATAAGTTATCGTTATCGTGCCAGGTCTCTTTGGTATTTGCCACGCATGCAGATAAAGAGAGAGAAAACGAAATTGGAAGGCCGTGTAAAAAGAAAAAAAAAAGAATGGCGGGAAATTCGAATCATAATCTATTCTTTGTGTGTGTATATATTATTTTTAATAATTATAAATATTATTTATCATTAATATATATTGAGTTGGTGCAAAAGTGATTTTCTAAAGAAAAATTGAGAAAGAATTTTATTTATTAAAAATAGTAAATAATTATATATATATATAGGTAGATAGATAGATAGATAGCTAATTTTAGTGTTAACAAGCAATTTCAATTAATTTCAATTTATTTAATTGTGTCTCTAATATATGCAACCTATTTCATGTCATTAGTATGAATGTAATCAATTTCTATATCTATCTATCTATCTATCTATTTATCCATCTTTCTCTCTCTGATACGTTGAATCAAATGACTAAATGAAGGACTAATATATCAAATTAATTATAAACAGGCTTATTATAACAAATTAATTGGCAGTCTAGTGTCGAAAAGCAAATTTTCATTCCATTTCATTTTATTTATCTCATTTAATATCTAACGCGTCCAATTTACTTTTTTCGAATTATCATATAGGAATAGAATAAATTTTTATTATCTGTTTATCCATATCTTTTGAGTTAAATCAAATGTAACAACACGAAGAGCATCGGAGAATCATAAATCAAATAAAAGAAAGAAAGAAAGAAAGAAAAAAAAGAAAGAGAGAGAGAGAGAGAGAGAGAAATGTGAGATTTTTTCTATTACCTGAATTACTTTTTTCCCAAATACATAGAAACTATATTTAATAAACCCAAACGATTCTTCATAACTTTACAAATACATATCTATATACATAGTTATTATAATAAATTTCTCTATCTCTCATTCATCGAATCGTATAATCAAATACACACACACAAAATAAAAAATAAAAAAATAAAAAAAGAGAGAAACAGAGTCAGATCAATTGTAAGAGCAAGCAAGTAAAAAAGAAAAAAAGAAAAGAAAGATAGACCGAGAAAGAGAGACAAGAGAAAGAGAAAGAGAAAAAACAGAAAGAAAAAGAAAAAGAAAAAGAAAAAGAAAAAGAAAAAGAGAGACAGAGACAGAGAGAGACTAAACTAAAAGAGGACAGAGGGTGTTTGGCTGTTTGTAGAATCTGGGTGAGTGACCGGAGTCCATGGAAACGGACTTGGTAAGCTGGTCTACCCAGCAGAGGAACCTGTTCTCTCTCGACCATTTCTCTCTCCTCAGCCCTCCTCCTCTTCTTCCACCTCCTACTACCACCATCCTTCCCGTTCTTTTCATTCTTCTCTTTCTCTCCCTCTCTCTCTCTCTCTTTCTCTATCTCTATCTCTATCTTTCTTCCTTCTCCTCCTCCTCCTCCTCTTCTTCTTCTTCTTCTTCTTCTCCGATCTCTCGCAGACAACAACACCGAAAGCATGCGAGTCCGAGGTCGGCTTTTCACGGCACATTGTCTTGCCCGTGAAAGAGGAACTTGGAGTCCTGGACCTCCTTCGAGAAGACGTTGCTAACCAACAGAAGACTCTTTCTATCTATATTTCTTTCTTTCTCCCTCTTTACCTACCTACCTCCCTCCCTCTCTCTCTCTCTCTCTCTTTCTCTACCTGTCTCTCTCTTTACTCTCTGCTCTTCTTTCTTTGCTCCCGATCATCTGGGTCGTGATGATCCGGGTGAAAGTGCCGCGTCTTGTCTAACGGGAACCGTTTTTCCGTCTTTTGATCAAAATTGCCCGAGGACAAGGCTGTTGTTCCCGAGAAACTTCTAACGTTACTGTCCTTCTTAAGACAATGTTTATTATCATCATCATCATCATCATCATCATCATCATCGTCGTCGTCGTCGTCGTCGTTATTTTTTCTTTTCTTTTCTTTTTCTTCTTTTTTTTTTCGTAGAGACAACGACAGGTTTTTTCTTTCGCTTCTTTTAGTTTTTCTGTTTCTTTTTCTTTTCTTTCTTTCTTTTTTTTTTTATTTTTTATTCGGTAACGACACCCACGTTACGTTCATCAATTTTAATGATACAACTTGTCCGATCGAGTTGTTCGTTCGATTTGTCTGACTGTCGAATCGATTTCTTTCTTTCTTTCTTTCTTTCTTTTTTTTTCTTTTCTTTTCTTTTTTTTTTGAGTCATCTTCTTTGATAACGACTTGTCCCGACATTTCTAAATCACTGTCAGTTCTTGACGATACTGTTTTTGATTTATTCCAATAGGACGATTCTTAATGATCTTATTTGCCGATTGGCTATTGAAATTGTCTTGAGCGTCGAATTAATTTTTTTTTCTTTTTTTTCGGAGGGAAGGAGAGTACAAATGCTGTCTCGAAATTTCCAAATTGATACTCTCATTCGACATCATGATTTTCACGTCATGAAAATCTTTAATCCGTTCTCTGATAATTATAAGAAATGGAGTTGATGATATTTTTTATCGATTTAAATTATTAGTTAAATTTGTCCGCATGTCAAATTAATCTTTTTTTTTTTTCGTTGATAAGGGCTATCTAAGCATTTATAAATTGCTGTAATTCTTATGATAATCAAATTTTTTATCCGTTCTCATAATTACAGAATACGAAGTTCATGATATTTGTGACCCCCGACTTGCTGATGATCCATTTCCTTTATCTGAATGTTAAATTGCTTCTTTTTTTTTTTTAAGAAATAGTCTCGAAAATTTTAAATTAACATCATTCTTAAAATAATCAAATTTTTTATTCGTTCTCATAATGACAGAAAACGGAGTATAATTATCGCGATTTCAACATTTTACTTTAAACATATATATCGATTAATCTAAACCAAAACAAAAAAAGAACTAACGCAAAAGAACAACAGCAGCACGAAGAGGAACAATAACTAAATTTACGAAATGGAACCAAGCGAAATAAATAAAATGAACATTCTAACGTTAAAATAACGAAATAAGAGCAACACTAACAACAACAACAACAACAACAATAAAAAGAGTAACAAAAGTAAACGATCAGTCGTTCCTTCTATGACGAAGAACAAAGTCAAAGAACAACAAAAAATAATTCTAACGTTTGAGCTAAAAACAACAACAACAACAACAACAACAACAACAACAACAACAACAACAACAACAGTAATAGCAACAGTAGTAGCAACAGCAGATAGCTAATATATGATTTAGAGAAAAGAGAAAATAATAATTTTAACGCCAAAGTAACATCGATAACAGCAACAGCAACAGCAACAGTAACACAGCACCAGTAGACTGTGCAACGTAGATACATGCAGCCTTAGGATTATGCAAGCAAGTCCGCTTTCTACGTGGGCTTAGAATCTAGGTCGGTAGCGTAGTCATTGTTTACAACGAGCCAACGTCGTGAATAGAAAGAGAGAGAGAGAGAGAAAGAGAGAGATTCTGTCGGTCCTACACAGTTGACACGGAAGAGGATCCCTTTTACCGTGAAACTATTGTCGCTTGGTACTCTTCTACGCGCTTACTGGTCTTCTCTCTTTTCTGTATTCTCTTTTCCCTTCTTTTTCTTCTCTCTTTCCCTCTTTTTTCCTTTTTTTCTTTTCTTTTTTTCCCTTCCTTTTCTTTCTCCCTCTCTCTCTCTCTCTTTCTCTTTACGACGTCACGCAAATCCCAGAGTTTTCCGCGGAGCGACCCTTTTCCGTCCGCCTCGCGGCCTTTCTGTAACGTCACTCGATTCAATTCGAGACTATTTTTAAAGTTCTCCATTGAGGGGAGAAAAGAGAGGGAGTATGTGAGTGAATTTACGAGTAATTTTCGGAGTTTGAATCATCGTGTGTTTATTAGGATTCAAGGGATCGTTTCAATGGAATTCGTACGATTGTTATAGTTTTATTAATGTGTAATTTCTTTTTTCTTTCTTTCTTTCTTTCTTTTTTTTTTTTTTGTTTGTTTTCATAGATGATTAATTTGATGAAATATATATATTTATTATGTTCAATATCAGAATGGTTTTAATTCGTCTTGGAAAATTCAATATCGTTATAATATATATATGTGTGTGTGTGTGTATAGTGTGCATACGAAATGTCAAGATAA
>NC_066609.1:510000-600000 GCF_905475345.1 Vespula vulgaris
GTATGCACGTAATGCATATATATATATATGTATGTATATATATGCGTGTACATGAATATATACGACTATATCTAAGTATGTACGTATGCACGTAATGTATATATATATATATATATATATATATATATATATATATATATATATATGATATATGTATGTAATATCTAAGTACGTAGGTAATGTATCTATGAATGTAATGTATGTCATGTATATATGAATGTAATGTATGTAATGTATATAAAATATGTATGTGATATATGAATGCAATGCATGTACGTATGAATGTAATTTATATAATATATGTATGTAATGTATACGAAGTGTGTAGGAATGTCATTTATATAATGTATATATGTAACGTATAATATATAAAGTGTGCATGAACGTAATTCATATAATTTATTTATGTAATGTTTATAAGACATGTATATAATATATGTACGTACTTAAATACATATGTATTTTATATGATGTAATATCATTAACGATATAACTATGGAGAATTGATGATTTAATTCGAATTTAATATCAAGGGATTGATATTTTAGTTGAATCGCATATATAATTTAATTAGAAATTATATTTTAGATGTATATGATTTATCTTTATTGTCGTAGAAATCTAATGACGAGTTTAGATCGTTATTGTATTAGTTTATTATAGCGATTTTCAGACTAATCTAATTGAGATGATCTCGCCATAATTTTCTCTTCAATTTGCAAAAAAAAGAAAAGCTTATACTATGTGTAGTATATTAAGTGAATTATATAAAGAGTTTTCTAATATTGAAATGGATATTTCAGAAAATGTATTGTAAAAAAAAAAAAAAGAAAAAAAAATTAGTAATCTGTGCAAAGTAGCAAGTGGATATGGTTAAATATAGTCTCAATATTGTGCAAACATTAATAACGTTTCAAATACGTATTTAAAAGTAGACCAGTTATTATTTTTATTGAAACAAGCTCAAAAATGATTGTTTTTAGAATCCTACTACATATTAAATATAATGTCACAATGACGTAACATTTTATTAATATCTTTTTTATCTGTCGAATAAAATGGACCCAACGATTTCAAACATATAATGATTATTACGTTTAGTATACTTCTTTTTTATGAATATACAAATAATTATATATATAGTAAAATATAATTTACTACACTGTAGTTATGTTCAACATAAAAAAAGATATATATATATATAAATAATATAAAAAATATATGTACGTACGTGTACACACACTATATACAGTTTTGTATTATATTAAATTATTCCAAAGTTATTTTTAATATCATATTTTAACTTTCATTTGGATATACTTAAAATATAACTTCGACATAGTTCGGTATGTATATACTTAAAAAAAATAAAATACAATAAAATATACAATATACTCTATAGTATTGCTTGAATTAATAAGAAAAAAGAAAAGGAAAAAATAAATTAAAAAAAAAAAAAAAGAAAGAAAGAAGGAAATAAAAACAATTCTTGGAAAACGTTATCATCGAAGTATGAACGAAAATACGTAGAAGAATTAGAATTATCTAGAATTTACTTAAAAATAGACGATTTATCTAGAATTGTACATGCTCGAATACAATTCTCTTATCTCGAACATTGATTTCGTAATTATGGCGATTACATACTAAGAAACGACGCTACTCCCCATGGGCGAAGACTTCTAATGTCCTATCTATAGTTTCTACAATGAAATTTGGTTATTAGCATTTATATTAACTTCCAAGTTTGCGAATGGATTCCAATCGGCGTAACTTGCTTTGTAGTTCATTTCTTGGGTACTACAAATGATCTATTCAAAGATATCAGACTATCTCTAAATAGAGTTACCTTTATATACATAATATACCACGTACAATATATATATATATATGTATATATATATCATCTGATTCTCCTTTTATCATTAGATTTATCCTCATACATATGTATAATATATATCACTATATTACAATTATATATTTCTTCTATATATACATTTTTTTATTTATTATATATATATATATCACGATATATTACAAATAAATATGATGTTAATTAAAAAAGAAGAGATACATATATATTTTTGGTATTAATACAATAAAATATATATCTGATAAATATCTTAGATACATACGTATCTATCACTCTTTTTAAGATTAATTCAAATTTTACCATTTCACAGAACGAAAATGTTTCTTACCCAAACTAAATTTTCATTAAATTCAAATTTTCATATACATATAAATAATTGAACCGTGTACACGTTCGATTCTTATTTTCTCTCCGCCCTTTAATTTAAAGTCCACAACGTACGCGCAATAAATTATTACGACAGCGGTAATTGCGTTATATTCAGAGAATAATTACCGTTGCATTCTAACGTTAATGAGCATCACGTGGACCTATATTATTACAACGTCGTTACCATGAAAAATCATTTATTCGATCACAGATGATGTAAGGGGTTGCTATTGTTATTACGTCGTCCGAAACAATTATTCTTTACGTTGACAAAAAATAATAAAAAATAAAAAAAAATACCAAAAGAAAAATAAAAAGGATGACGATCAATTTGTCTCTTTCTTTCTCTTTATATATATATGTGTGTGTGTGTGTGTATGTATATATTCTCTCCGTGAAAATTACTATGGCAATAGTGCATTGTATATTTTTATATAACGGAAATACCGATTCTCCTTTCCAATTGTTATGCAATAACGAATTATTGCATATTCTACTTTCTAAAATCAAGAAGCCTAACGCAATAGTTACGATAAGAGTATACGAGAGAAATGTTTTAACCTTCGAAAATATTTTCTTCGATTATCGTCAACTTAACTATTTATCAATGATAATTATTAACGAATTCTTACATTTATCATCGAAACTAATTTTTTACTTTTACTATTTTTACTTTTTTTTTTGTTTTTCACGTTTATCATCGAAGTAAACAATAGTTTCTTTTTTTTTGTTTCTTTACGGATTATCTTGATAAAAAGTACGAAAATAATAACTACGTTTGGAGGTTAAGGTTTAAAAAAAGATGTAAAAAAAAAAAAAAGAAAAAGAAAAAGGGAACGATTTAATTTCCACTCATAATTTTGTATTTTAGAATAGATCAACGATATTCTGAATAATACGATATGTTCTTCGACTGTCTCGAAACGAAGAATAAAATAACGACGATATTTAGAGGTTAGGACGTATTAGAAAAAATTGATTTAACGATGTTAACAATTTTTTCCCCGTCTATAATCCTTGTAATTCATAACTCAATGTGATATTCAGGGTAATACGACATTGGCAAATATTTCTGGCGAAGAACTCGAAAATGCATAAGTTTTGAAACGCAAAGTAGAATTGTACGAACCAAAGAGACACACGAGTACGTCGTTCGCGTCCTCGAAAACTGAAATAGTTATGACGGCGTTACGATAAAAACAAAAAAAAATATTAAGAGAACGCGACCCGTTACCGGTTTACTTCGTTATAAAGAATCAGAAAACGTAAGCTTGAATTTCCGATTACTTCATTACGATCTATCATGTTCGAATTAAAAAAAAAAAAATAATAATAATAATAATAATAATAAAAATTAAATAAATAGCAATATCTGTTACGAGTGTGTCATTAATTGTAACACAAACATAACCTTAAATCGCTAAAAACTTTCGAACCTGTTGACGTATATATGTCACATAGATTCGTGATCGATTAATTAAGATTTTTATATCGCGTATTTTTTTTTATCCTATATAATTCTATGTAAATGAATTAAATATAATTCTATATTTCAACAATTATTTTAACTTAAGTCGATCGATCCAATTCTACAGAATCATATTCGTTAATAAACTTCGAATATCACGATTGACTTTTTTTTTTTTTTAGTTTCGAACCTCATGATTGATTTAATAAAATTTTTATACGAAAAAATTTGTTCTAATTTGAATTTTACAAAAAAAGAAAAAATAATAATGTTTCTTTTATTAAAGATAATTAATGATTTTCATAATCTAAATTGAAAACGTATATAAACAATTTTACTCCGACGTTTTCTTTCTTAGGAATATTTTCTACGAACATCACTATATAACCTACGAAATTATTCACGAATTTCGTATCTCACGATTGGTCGATACTATCTTCTACATAAAATATTTGTCACGTGGTTGATCGATCGAAAATTTTTATCAAAACAATTTTTCTTTTACCTCGTTTTAAGAAGAACGATGTTTCTCTTACGAAAAACAGTTAAATCTTACCACGAGTTATTGTTTTTATTATTACTATAACCTAAATCGAGTGCGTATATAAATCAACTTAATATGCAAGGCTTGTACTCGACCTTTCTTTCTTACAAATATTTCCTAACGACGTCACCAATCACAGCCACGAAGTCCTTATCCCAAACCAATTACAAATCTCATGATTGGTCGATATTATTGCGTATATAATTAATGTGCTTTGTGATTGGTCGATATACATTCCGATACAACGAATTTGTTCTTGATATAATTTTATAAAAACAACATTTTCTTAATAAAAGATAATTGAATATCTCTATATATTATTATTATTATTATTATCTTAATTAATAGTATATCGTTAAATACGTCGTGATTGTTCGATCGAAATGTTTACGTGATGCAACGAATACTTTGTTCCAAGTTAATAAAAACAATATTCCTTGATATTTTTTAATAATAATTATATAATATATATATATAAATTATTATATAACCTAACCTAAATTGCGTGCTTCATAAACAATTTCAATAAGTTTCGTCCTGCAGGCTTGTTTTTATCTTCTCGCAGCATCATAACCTATGAAAACGTTCACACTTCTCGTCTCACAATCAATCGAAACTATTTCGTAGAAAAAATTACACACCTCGTGATCGTTCGATGAAAATTTTTACTTTACTTAAAAACGAATGTCCTTTCTGAATCGTATAGAAACAATATTTCCTTAATCATGGATAATCGAATATTTCTATAAATTATTATTATAACCTTAATTGATAGCACTTCGTAATCTATCGATCGAAATTTTTCGTTCGTTTTAATTTAATAAAAACAATATTCAATATATATATATATATATCGATAGATTATTATATTCTAACATAAATTACGTGCTATATCACCAATCTTAATAACTTTCGTACTTACATTGTTCCTTTTATCTCCTACCACTATTTTCCAACGACGTCACCATCATAACCTACGAAATCGTGCAGACGAACCTTCTTCTTCTTCTTCTTCTCGTCTCACAATTAACGAAGAAACTGTTTCGTAGAAAAAATTAGACACCTCGTGATCGTTCGATGAAAATTTTTACTTCACTTAAAAACGAATGTCCTTTCTGAATCGTATAGAAACAATAATATAATCGAATATTTCTATACATTATTATTATTATAACCTTGATTCACTGTATATCGTTAAGCACTTCGTAATTTGTCGATCGAAATTTTTACGCGACGCGAATTAATAAAAACAGTGTTCAATATATATATTAAACACACACACACACATACACATACACACACACGTATCGATAAATTATTATCTAACGTAAATTACGTGCTATATAACCAATCTCAATAAGTCTCGTACTTATAAATTTCTTTTATCTACTAAGACGACAACACTATAACCCACGAGATCGTTCACACGACCTTTTCCCGGCTCGCGATGGATCGAAACTGTTTCGTACGAGTAAGAACATAAAGTAAGACGTCCTGTGATTGGTCGATGAAAATTGTTACGTGACGTAAACAAATAATATTTTCCTTATTTTGGTAAACACAATATTCCCTTAATCGAGTACACGGTGAAATAATTCGATAAATAATTTTTACAATTCGAATACAATATCAATCATATTAAATATAATGCCAATTTATTTTTTACGTTTCTTACATATATTTCTTTTATAACGGACAAAATGGGGAGGATGTTCTCCGTAAGGATCAACTCTGGCTTGGCTACCGAACACGACGTTAAACACACATACACGTACGTACATCGTACGTACACATATATATATACACACAAACATACAAAACTCGATACATTACTGCTCGTAAAGTTCGCAAATACGCAAGGTCGACGCGTAATTTTCGCGCTATCACCCCGACCGTGACCAATGTTCGCCTTTGAAAACTATCTCTATCTCTATCTCTATCTCTATTTATCTATCTATCTATCTATCTATCTATCTATCTGTCCATCCAATGCACCTATCTATCTATTTATATATATAGATATTATATTTCTTTTTCCTCTTTTCTCCTATTTCCTAAGAAAATAAATATCTCCGATAAGAAAAGAAAGAAAATTCAAGTAAAGTAACATAGTTTCGTTTCTACTCGGCGAAAGTCATCGATATGGTTAGAAAAATACAGCGTTCTACGAAGTTCTAGAAATAATATAAAGAGACCATCGAAACAGCCATAACCTAACATCTTTCGAAACATTAATGTACTTTAAACACTATATGACCGTCACGATAAAATCCAGTAATAATAACAACCTGCTTTTCTCTCTCTCTCTCTCTCTCTCTCTCTCTCTCTCTCTCTCTCTCTCTCTCTCTCTCTCTCTCTCTCTCTCTCTCTCGCTCGTTTGTTCTTATAAGAAAAATAAAAAGAAAAGATACGACCTATGCTCTGAATTTCGAAATAAGAGTTCATCAATTTAAACACGACTTTCATGACGACGTACTCTCAAACTTTATACTTTCGTGACTCGAGAGAAAAACAAATCGTAATTTCGACACTGACTCGCATAGTAAAGATGAAACGTATAAGAGACATAGTGAGAGAGAAAGAGAGAGAGAGAGAGAGAGAGAGACATATTTGTCAATCATTTTCAATACACGTATATATTATCACACATTCATTAATCAAATATTCTTTTCATATACATATATTTACGTAACGTGTATATACATATACGTAATGTGTATACGTATGTGTAGAAACTTTTTGTACGTCGAAAGAGAAACAAACAATGAATGTCTATCTGTCCCTATCTTTATCTGACATTTTGTTATTATGAAAGATAGAAACTAATTCGAAGCTTTAAGCTTCTCTATATAACGAGCACGTGTTATTTAGAAGCAGAGAGATTCGATTTTATTAAAGCATATCCAATTTTTTATTTCGTCTTTGAAGTTTCTTTTTTTCTTTTTTGTATTTTTTCTTTTTCTTTTTTCACGTATAAGAGTTAACTATAAGTTTTGCGACATATAACACACACACACACACACACACACATATATATATATATATCTTTGTAAGGACGTTAGGAAGTTAGGTTATATGAGAATTAGTTTCATTAATTTTTACTTCGTATACAAAGTTTCTTTACTTTGTTTTATTTATTTATTTATTTACTTATTTGTTCTTTTTTTATTGAATTATTCTATTCTCGTTGATTTATGAAATACCACGAGATCGTTGATTAAAATGAAAAATCAGAACAATCCCAATCGTCATACTAAACGCAATAAACCTAACACGATTAGAGAAGATATTCGAAAAAAAAATTTTTTTCATTACTAGCGAAAGAATTCCGATTTTTTTTTTTTTTTTTGATCGAAAGAATAAAATTCGATCGAATATTTTCTTTTTCCTTTTTTTTCTTCTTCTATTTTTTTTTAAATCACGTTAAATTACTCATCGTCGCCGTCGTCATCGTCATCGTAGTATTATATAATTGATATAAAAGATATTTATAATTTACATTTATCGTATCGGTATATTTATATCGATACTTAGAAAAGATATAAAAGAAGAGATACCTTGGCCTATAGGGAAACGATAATAACAACGACAGATCGTCCTACGTTAAGAATTAGGAGCACGCTATTGGTCAGTACGATCTTACGTGAGTGGCTACGAGAAGGTCGATCTCGTCGCGATGTAAACACGCACGGCATGTTCGTACACGCGACGTTCTACGTAGAGAGAGAGAAAGAGAGAAAGAGAGAGAGAGAGAGAGAGAGAGAGAGAGAGAGAGAGAGAGAGAGAGAGAGAGATCATTCCAAAAGGTGTTGCTTTAGGCGCGCTTTACAAACCAGTTTAACCCTCTATAACTTTATATAACCTTAGTTACACATTCGTATATCTAATTTTCTTTCAATTTTATTTCATTTATTTTACGTCATCGAATTAATTTTCACCTCGTATTTGATTAAAACAAAATTATGATTAATATATATACATATTAGGTACGTATATTACATATATCGTATATAGTGTATTTAATTTTTTTTTTTTTTTTTTAATCTCATTTCACTTATTCTACATCATCGAGTGAATTTTCGTCTTTTAATGATCAATGTTTTATTAGATATAAAATTAATATTTTTATTAAATAATTATATATATATATATTATTTATTTAGTGTGGTATATAAGTATATTATGTTATACTAAGATAAATAATATAAGAGTAGATACTTTATTCATATGAAGTAATAATTTATGCAAGTATAATATAGTGAATAAATAATATTCATTCATATATATATGTAGGATGTCTCTTTATATAATATCCTCGAAAATATCTCTCGACTAAAATTACGAGAAAATTTACTTAGAAAAATTTATTACGTTTCTGAGTCATCCGCAAAGTGCGTGTAAAAAGATGTTTTCTTTCTTTCTTTTTTTTTTTTTTTTACTATTGATCTTTTTAATTTACGAAGGTCGCCATAGTTCTTTTTTTCTTTTCTTGTTTTGAAGTGGACACTTATAATTTCTTTTTTCCCTGTTTATAGAGTAATGATTATTTGTGATCAAAAATCATATCTAGTATGAAAAAAAAAAAAAAAAGCTAGTATGAATCGTTTAAGAGATAATCGTCATCTTAAAGACCGACTTAACAGATTCATAATGTACTCGTAATTCATAACTCTCTGTGCTATAGAAATACATTATTTACAAATCAAGCAGTCGTATGTTTTGACGAGTTGAAGGTCAGTGATCCTGTTCGACGTATTACAACTGCATTACATATAAAATATTACGTAGTCTCTAAACGATTGTTTTTCGAATGGTGTCGCTGGAAAATGTTGGAAACCTTTCGATATTTAAGATGAAAAGGAAAGGTCACGAGTGAGAAAAAAAAAGAAAAGAAAGAAGGAAAAAAAAATAGAAAAAGAAAATCTTTACACGCAGTTCGTAACTCTGACTCAGAGGAGTGTAAGTTTATCGGAATAAATTTTCTTGTAACTTGAATCATTTGCAAGATATTTACTTCATGGACATCAATGGATTTAAAGACACTACAATATGCGTGTGTGTATATATATATATATTATTTTTTTAGTGTAATATATAAATATATTCCACTAATATAAACAATATACGAGATATTACATTATACTTTATTTATATATCCCAAAAATTCATATATACATATACATATACATATACATATATATAAATAAAAATTATGATAATACATTACACACACACATACACAATTTCCTTTCTTAACTAGACAAAAACAAAATTACAATAACAATAATAATAAAAAAAAAAAAGAGGAAGAACTCCCTCCCAAATCGCAGTAGATTAAACCGGATATAATACGACAGAAAAGATCTACAAAAAAAAAAGAAGAAGAAGAAGAAGAAAAAAAAAGAAAAAGAGAAAAGAAGAAGGAGAACAAAAATAAAAATAAAAAGAGATAAACCTACGATGATCATTTAATATCATAGATACTATCAAAAATAACTGTAACATTAACGTTAATATTAATCCTAACGATAGTATTAATATCGCTATAGTAATAATATCGCTTTTCTTACCTGAAGATCGTGACAGTCGTTATCCCTGTGACTGGCTGCACGTATCACCCCCGCGCGCCAACCCCACTCAATGATCTTATTCACCTTCAGCTTGGTGAAACCACTCACCGAGAGGAACCTCTTTCCCACGATCTCCTCGCGAAACTTGTACGCCATATTACGACGATCGGTAAACGCTCGCTCGCGCGCGTTTCGCCGAATCCGCGACTTCGGATCCACGGCCACCCTCACTTATTTATTTATTTATTTATTTATTTCGTCGTTCTCTCGCTTTTGTTATTATGGTTATTATGGTTATTGTTGTTATTGTTGTTGTTGTTGACTTTTGTTCGCTGTTGTTGTTTGTTGTTGTTGTTGTTGGTTATTATAATATTTTTGATTGTCGCGTTGGTTTATTCACTGTTCTTTTCTTTAAATCCAACTTGCTATTCTTTTTGCTTGTTATTTATTCATCGATTGATTTATTCGTTCGTTAATTATTATATAATCGTTAATTTTTAATCTTTTCCGTTTTTCTTCCTTTTCTCTCTCTCTTTCTCTCTGTCTTCTCTCGGAATCCTTAGAGCGCACTGTATTATCACGTATTCTCACGTACTTTCACGTATTTTTGTTTGGACGAAGAGAAAGAGATAGATGGATAGATGGATAGATGGATAGATGGATAGATAGATAGATAGATAGATAGATAGATAGATAGATAGAAAGAAAGAGGGAGAAAGAGAGAAAGAGAAAAAAAAGAAAACAACACTCGCGATATATCACCTATTTCTTCTCACACTTCTTACTTACTCTCTTGCTACTTGCAAGAAAATAATATTTCACCTTGCACAAAACTAAATATTATATCTTCTTCGTTCAGTTTTCTTCTTCCTTCGTTAATTTCTTCTGTCTTCTTTCTTTTTTCACCGATTATTCTTCGTTTCCTTCGTCCTATTAATTTTCTTCGATCTTTCTTTCCCTCTTCTTTCCCCTTTCAATATAAGATATCACTCGTATTGAAACGAAGGCCGTTACCATGAGGCGAGAATAAATCCAGTTACTTTCCCGTAGCCTAGAAGAGAGTAGTATACGGAGTTAGAGAGAGAGAAAGAGAGAGAGAGAGAGAGAGAGAGAGAGAGAGAGAGGAGAGAGAGAGGAAAGAGAGAGAGAGGAGAGAGTGTATGGAGTGTCTCTCTCTTCGCGACGAGGACACCCTAGACGCATACACACACACACACACACACATATGCAACTAACTAACGATATATATATATATATGCACGTATGGATAATATGTATATATATATATATATATTTCGTTCAACTTCGCGGGTATTTTCGATCCAACTTAAAAGCAAAAGAAAACAGAAAAAGTAAGAAGAGAAGAAAAGGAAATGAAATAAAACAAAACTCGTGGATGGATTTTTTATTAGTAAGGAGATACGAAAGTAAAAAAGAAAGAAAGAAAAGAAAAAAGAATGCACATGCACACGCACACGCACAAAAAAGGATCCCTTCCCCTCCCCCTGCCTCCCTCCCACCCCTTGCAGCGGTACGTGTCTTGTCAATTCCACCTGTGATCAACTGTCCTTCCTTCCTTCCTTCCTTCCTTCCTTCCTTTCTTCTGAACTCCTCCGTTTCGCACCTTCCCCGTATCTCTTTCCTCTTATTCACAGCACTGTCCAACACTACGTCAACGACGTCAACGACGTCAAAGACGACGAGGACGAGGACGACGACGAAGAAGAAGAAGAAGAAGACGAAGACGAAGAATAATAAGACGAGGAGGATAAGAAGGAACACTTTGAACTTCCGGGCGCGCACCGTTTTGTATACTGGGCACACGCTACTTCAATGACGGTGGTAACGACAACGACAACGACAACGACAACGACGACGACGACGACGACGACAACAACGACAACGACAACGACAACGACAACGACGACGGAGACGACGACGACGACGACGACGACGACGACGACTCGACTCCTCCGAACGGTACCAATGTTGTGTGAACGTGAGAATAGTGACGCACACATGACCGACCAGTGATATCGCGTAGCGCGCACTGCGGGCGGACGGCAGGGAGGCACGGCTCCTTCCCGCGAGCCGTGCCCGCGTCACCTCCCCCTCCATCGCTCTCTCGCGCGTCCCCTTCACCCCCCACCTAACGCGCCGATACCTCCTTCCGCGCCTCGTCGTTCCCCCTACTCCGCTTCGTCCTCCACCACCTTCCACTATCCGACCCAACTTCACCCCTCTCCACCTTCCCTCACCTCGTCACCGATTCGTCAAGCCACCGGCTCCATTCCCCCCACTCCTTCGCTCACGCGGCACCGTCGTTCGCCCGGCACGCAGCGCCACCACCACCACCACCACCACCACCACCACCAGTCGTTGTTCTACCACCACCAGTGCTACTACCTCACTACTACACACCGCTATACTACCACCTCTACTTCACCACCAACGTTGCCTTCACCACCACCCAGCGTCGCTCTGTTCAACTCGTTGGTATGTATCCACGACCATGCCGAAGTCCATTCGTTTCTCTTCGTCTATCCGACAGCCGTAAAGGTATCGGAGAGGGGATCGGAGAGGGCTATGCCTAGGGCCGTATCGCGACGACGTTTGCGCGCGGTTGCGACAGAAAGAGAGAGAGACCGTGTGTATGGATGTGTGTGAAAGAGAGACGGACGGAGAGAGAGAGAGAGAGAGATGGAGAACGTCTACATACCCGTAACTCGTATCACGCGTTACCCTGCTCGTAATTTGTTTTTTCTTCCGTTCTAACGCGAATTTTTCTTTTCTTTTCTTTTCTTTTCTTTTTTTTTTTTGTTTTTATTCTCTCTTTGTCGTCATCATCATCGTTCGGAAATTATTTTTCTCTTTTTTTTTTCCCTTCTGTGTTTCTCACCCCTCTTTCTCTTCTCTTGTTAAATCGTAACGAATTTTCCATCGTCACGTTCGTTCACTCGCGCATCATCATGCGTACGAACGCGTATCTTTATTTGCGTTGTGAAAAAATTTCGTGATCTACGAGTTCGCGAAGAAGAGCGAAAAGAAACGAAACGTACAAAGCGAGAGACGTAAATCTCGTGATTTTTGCTCGAACCCGAAAAGATGATCCGATGAGAGTAACGAAATTAAATTCGCAAATTGGAGATTGTCATTGTTCAGGTTGTAATGTAATTTGTATTTGTAAGAAAAACGGAGTCGACAAATTATAATCTGAATTTAGATTCTGCGATTTTCTTGTAATTCTTATTCGCTGTATATAAAAAAAAAACACAAATAAGATGTTAAATAATCATTGTCAGTGAACGATGAAATGGAAATTCGGAAGTTCGAAAATTTGAGTATGAACTCGTGCCTTTGTGTGAGTATCTACGTTCCTGGAGTCACGTGACGAAAACACGACGTGACGTAAGGGGCGCAGCAACGGCTAGCTGCCAGTCCAACATGGCTGACCTGTGAGCAGCGGTGCTAGACACGACCGTCCGCATTAAACTCTTCTTTGTGCCGATCGTGAGCGCTTGGTAAAGCGCAAAGATACGTTAATATGATATCCTCGATAGTATCGCGATTAGTAATGTGAGTATTAATTAGGTTAAAACGTTGGGTCGTTAAATATATCGTGCTTAAGTCTGAGAAAGAAAAGAAAGGAAAAAAAAAGAAGAAGAAGAAGAAGAAGAAAAAGAAAGAAAAACAAATCTTAGAAGAAACGTATCGCGAGTGTGCCCAGAATCATCATCGTTCGTCGTTTGTTCGAACGACAATGTCGTTTTGAAAATTTCGTCATCGATCCTCTTCTGTATCACGTTTCAACAACGACGTGTAAAATTTTCGATCAAATTTCGTATCTTTATTTTTCTCTCTGTCTCTCTCTCTCTCTCTCTCTCTCTCATAGTTTCTTTCTATCTATGGCCATGAAGAATACGACACAAAGGATAAAAAATGACGGTCTTATGAAAGTGACCACAAGTTCTGCGCGTGTGCGTGTGCGTGGCTTGTCGTGCATATGGCGTGTTTCTTCGATACGATGTATCTGTGATAACGCTCGTCGATTTTCAAGGAATCACTCGAAACGTTTGAAATCTATGATGAATCGGTGTTTCCCCTCGTTCGAGCTCACCTGAAGAAGAGAATTTTCCAATACCTTGCGAACTTCGATTCGAGAAAGAACTAAAGCTACGACGATATCAATATTTTTTTGATATTCCGACATATATATCGATAGGAGGAAGGTAAGTGTCCACCATTTTATTTTTTTTTGTAATGATTATTTCGTTTGAAATTTTATCGCTTTCGAAATAACGAGAAAGAAATAATATAATATATGATGTAAAATTAAAAAAAAAAAAGAAAAAAAAATGTCGACGTCACGAAGAGAGCTTGATCGTTAGAATCGATATATTATTTACTTGAGTATTCATATATTACCGTTAGACGTTCTAACGGTGTCAATTCTCTTTGTTATTCGTGACGCATATATCAATTCCGAACGCAGTAAGTTGGTAAGCAAGTAAGAAAGAAAGAAAGAAAGGTCGTTGAATCCGTTAGTTAGTATTATTACGTCGAACGTATCTAACCTAACCTTTAAAATCCTCAAACCCCTGAGCTGCGTCGTTGCGGATATAGATGAAAGTTACGACACCTCGCGTACGTTTCGGCTAACTAATTTTTTCTTTTTTTCTGTTTATTTCGTTTCACTTTTATATGTTTATTTATTTATTTATTTTTTTTCTTTTTTATCGATTACTACCGACTAAAAATGACGAGAGGTTATAAAAAAAAAAAAAAAAAAAAAAGAAAGAAAAACGATACGAATTAAATTAATCGATCGATTACGAAAACGAAGTTCTCGATTATTTTTTTTTCCTTCGAAATTCGTTTCAGATATAAACAAAATAAATTGATTTTCAACGTATGGAAAATTATAAAACGTTTCGAAATTAAATTTCTATGGAGAATGGGAAAAAAGAGATAAATAACTGCGGAAAGTACAAAAAAAAAATAAAATAAAATAAATAAATAAACGAAGAGAAAAAACGGTGAAATTCGATTTGGTTTTGCGAATTGAAACGGTTCGATGAATTTGAGATACATATATGCACATACACACACACACACACACACACACACACTTCATCGATGTTCGTAATTCGAGAAAAATATATACCTACGCTATAGTGAAATTTGTGAAATCTGGTAAGAAAGCGATTTAATTCTTTCTTCGATCGAAGTAAAAGGTAGATTCTTAAATCGCAGTAACCATTAAATGGCTTCTTCATGGTCATTTCCTTAAATGGTAATAACCAGGCCTTTCGACTAGTCTCTCTTTTACCCAATGCTATTACACACACACACACACACAGACACAATAGATATATAACCCTTAACAAAAAAATCCTATCATAAGAAGAAGAAAAAAAAAATCTAAAAACCATCAAATTATCACTATATATAAATATATATACGCACACGTATATATAAATTTCTCGATGACAGCAATGTCGTCACGTATAATTATGTGAGATCGTAAAAACTAATCGAAAACGAGGAGAAAGAAAAGGAGGAGAGAAATTCGCGGTCCTATTCCATCGGCGATTTAAAAATGACCGGAGCGAGCTCGTCACGTGACTCCCGATCTGTCATCATCAGCTGATCGTGACGTGTAGGGTCTTGTCGATGATCGAGGCGTACTGAACGTTTCTGCGATATATATCGCTTTCTCTTTCTTACTCTTTCACTTTAGTACTCTTCGATCAGGGAATATACTCTCCTTCGAGCACGTATACACACATACACTCATACAAAATATAAATGCACACGCACACACACACACACACATAACACGTATATATTGATCCGGTGTATAGGGGAAAAAAAATAATAATAATAATACAGAAATAGCAAGTCTCTCTCTCTCTCTTTCTCTCTCTACTTTATCCAAGTCACGTTTTGATTTCTAATTTAACGTTAGAAGGCGCTTGCTCACGCTCTTTTAACTCTCCTCTCTCTCTCTCTCTCTCTCTCTCTCTCCCTCTCTCTCTCCCTCTCTCTTTCTCTTTCTCTTTCTCTTCTACTCTTTCTCTCTGTTTGTCTGTCTGTCTCTCTTCCTCGCTCGGTCTTCGGTGCACCAGCTGATCGCTACGTCACGCCTTCGAGTCACTGTGGTGTTTGGGTCATTGCACTCTGCTAAGCCAGCGCGTTCTCTCCATCCTATTCTAATTGTAAGCACGTTTTCTTTGTGCTTCCTTATATATATATATATATATATATATATTTCTTCACGATAACCACCGTTTCTCGTTTAAGATTTCTTATCCTTTTCTTTTTTTTTATTTTCCTTTTTTTTCTCTCTCTCTCTCTCTCTCTCTCTCTCTCTCTCTCTCTCTCTCTCTCTCTCTCTCTCTTTCATTCCCTTCCCTTTTTGTTTCTCACACATACACGTATACACGTACATACATAGAACCCTTTACAGGTATAGCGTTTAAAGGAATAATGACTCTAAGATATCTTTTTTCTTTTTCTTTTCTTTTTTTCCTCCCATCGAACAAGTCTCTCTGACTCATGATCAATGTTGCACTTGACGATCGAATTGGAACAAGGCGAGAAACGCGGATCCAAGATCGGGCACGAGGCAAACGTGTCATTGTATATTAGTATATAAGTGTATATATATATGTGTGTGTGTGTGTATTATTATATAACATGTAATAATGTATATTGGCTTGTCAAATTTTTGTCTTTTTTTTTTTATATATATATATATTCAATTTTTTCTTCTTCAAAAGTATCTTAAATTTTTTCAACTTTCGAATTTCGAATTGTATAATTTTTTTAATATTCCCATTTTTTTTTCTCTATGTAATAATAATTAATTAACTGTTACATGATAATGTTTTTTTTTTTTTTTTTTATATATATAAAAATAATCGATTTCGATTGTGAAAATCTTTGTGTTTCAATATTCAGGACGAAAAAAATTAAACATGATTTTCGAAGAGTTTTTTTTTAGATTATTTATAGTTTCGATTTGAGACTTTTGTTTCGTTTTTTTTTTTTTTGGAACCACGTAATTTTGAAATCATTAGATTAGATAATCTATATTTTTGAACTTATTGTTTGATTTTATGTTACCAATCTTAATCGTTACTTCGTATCAAAAGTTTTTCGTATCTTCCGTTTTTTTCTTTTTTTATAGTATAATATATAAAAAGATATTATATATAATAATAATATAATTTCATAAATTCAATAATAATAAATGAACTTGTATAATCAAATATAATAATATAATAATGAATCGCTATTATGTTTCAATATCATATTATTATTTATCTAATCCCGATAAGAAATAATATTTTTAATGAATTTACAAAAATTACGGATACCATTGACAAATTCTATTTGAGTGAAAATTTAATATCTATGAGATAACATAATATCAAATTTTCATTCGATATCACTTCGTTTTAATTATAACAAAACGAATAATACGCGCGGATCTAGATTTATATTTCTTGATACGAAACGATAATTTACAAGGACGTTAAAATACAAGGACAAATGTGAATAAGAAAAAAAGAATTTCTTCTCTCTCTCTCTCACTCTATCTATCTATCTATCTATCTCTATTTATCTATATTTCTTATTCTCTCTCTCTCTCTTCTCATAAAAATGATTTTGTCGAAAATAAAGATCAATCTTTCAACGAAGATAATTTGTTTTTGGATAGTTGCCTAGTTTTACAGAACGATCTCCTATATAGAAATCCTGGCGTATTCTTCGATTCTCAGTGACGTCACTCTCTATTTTATTTTTGTTACCCGATAGAAGTATTTACGTAAGAGAAGACCGCGTAAGCCGCTCTCGAATGTATTCTTCCTTAAAGTCCTTGACACGCGGCCGATAGCAAGATATAGTCATAGTGTTATCACGTATATATTTTCTATTTCTAGCTTGGAAAAGAAATAATCGCTTTTTTATTCGAACGAAACAAACAAAAAAAAAGAAAGAAAGAAAAAAGATAAATTTATATACATATATATAGCATAGGTATAAGTAATATACTAGTACAAGTACTACAGAAAAAAAAAAAAACATTAATACTTTATACAAAAGTTATATTTCAATTTTCCCTTTATACGATTTTATATAATTTTTTTCCCCCTTCGTTTTCTCTAGACACGAGCTCAAAAAATTTAGTTAAAAAGATTTAATTAAAAACCGTTGTAGCGTCATCCGTCATTCAAGGATGCAAAAATATACAAAAAAGAAGAAAAAAAAGCTTCGTGGAGTTCGCAATAAATGAAAAAAATAATTGCCATCCTAAAAACCAATTTATTTTTTATATCTTTTTTCTCTCTCTTTCTCTCTCTATTTTCTTCTTCCTTTTTTTTTTCGTTTCTTCTTTTTCTTTTTTTTTTAATAAAAGGGTTCGCGCACTCTATAAAAATTCGGTAAGTTGGAAATAAGCCAGGAGAATGTAAAATGTGACGACGAGGTACCAAATAGAGAATATTAAGGGGGATGGAAATAAGGGGAGATGTTTCTTGAGTGAGAGAGAGAAAGAGAGAGAGCGAAGTAACGCGACCCCGTTGGATCGATGCTTGGTTGGCAACAGGAGGGTGCTACGGCATCTCCTGGTATACTGGACAAGGACATTCTCGTGTGGCACCCTTTTCTACGTTACACCCACAAAGACGAAACGGTTCGGTCCTTAACATCGCAACGGAATCGATATTTTGTACAGCTTGGCAAAAAATATCGTATTAATTTTGTTAGAAAAGAGATTCAATTTCTTTGTCTTTCTCTTACACTTAGATAGTTGCTATATAAGTTGACGCATATATATATATATATATATATATATATATATATATATATATATTATAAAAGTGAATGTTTGTACGTGATTGTACGTATATACAAATAATAAAATTTATTAATAATAAAATATAAAAATTGTTATATACGTGCATATATAATTGTATATATTTCTATATGGATATTTATATATTGTTGTAATTGTTGTCGTTGTATTAGTATATTACTCTTATATATTTATTAATATACTTATATTATATGTTATTTGTAATAGTATATTAATATAATATCAATAATATCGATATGTTACG
Organism: Vespula vulgaris; assembly: GCF_905475345.1. NCBI lineage: Eukaryota > Metazoa > Arthropoda > Insecta > Hymenoptera > Vespidae > Vespula > Vespula vulgaris. Next base: position 528,953 of record NC_066609.1, read on the forward strand.
TGGCATTATATAGATAAATAATAATCAAACTGTACAAAAAAAAAATTAATAGAAAAAAGAAAAGATCGACAGTATTAAAACGATACGATCAATAAATTATACGTCCTGTTTTTTTCTTTTTCTTTTTCTTTGTTCTTTTTTTTCTTTTTTTTTTTTTAACGTCGGATGATTTTTTCTCCCGGTTCGTTTCTTCAAGCTTAGCCTTCTTGGTGTCTCCGACCGAAGGAAAATCTATTCGGTGTAGCGTAGCGAGAGGGTTCGAAAGGGCGAGTAATGAGCGCGAAAATAGAGGAGAAAGAAAAAAAGAAATCGTAGGTTGGGGGTGGGAGGGTGGTAAAGAGGAGAAGGAGGAGGGTTATACACCTGTGTACTTGGGATCCTCGACCTCGTGACGTCATAATTCTCATTAGAATAATTAAGAATGCCGCTCGCTAATTACGATGCTGCTCCCTCCGAGCACGTTCGCTTTTCTAATTTCCTTTTTCTTGTTTTGTTTTTTTTCCTTTTTTTTTTCTTTGTTTTTTTTGTTACCCCCTCTCGCGCTATCGTCTTTTAACAATTTTAACCTGCTCTTAACACGAAAGAACAAATTGCAGTATTTCATTTCTTTTTAACGAAAAATTTATATACATACATATATATATATATATATATATATATATATATGTACACTGACACGTTTTGATACATACGTATATAAGATTATGTTAGGTACACCAAACAATCTCTGTATATATGTATAACAAAATAACAACCCCTCTATATATATATATATTTTTATTCACCCCATTTCTAACCACCATTCTTCTCAATATATTCTTTATCTCGAAGGACCTTTTCACCTCTCGACTAAACTCAGAATCGAGGATTTCTGATTTACACGTTTCCTTTCCTACCATCTTACCTACGTACGTAATTACGCCATTTTCTTGTCGGGGTTTTTCCTGCCAATATTTTTCTTTCCCCTGGAGACATGCCAACGTACTATGGTAAGGGATAACGTCTCATTTCTTCGACTTTTTTTTTCGTTCGTGTTGAATAACGAAGAAAAAAGTATGTAGGAGCAAGGTCACCCTCAGAGTTCATGAGAAAATGATAAATTTTTCTCTTCGACCCTCTGCGAAAATTTCAATGGGGAGGGATTCTTAGACATCCTGTTTCATGACATTTTTCTCACGATAGAATCGATGATTTCTTTATAAAAAAAATATTATAATCCATAATTTTGCCTTTAAAATATAACATCTTGTAACGTGTAATAAAATATATTCATATTTATATTTATATATAAAGATCTAATTAATATATCTTATAAATGATAAGTATAATTAATATTTACGTAGTAATATAATACGTCAATTATTACCTACAACGTTCTTCACGTTATTCAATTTTGTTACAGGCACGAACGAAAATAGTTTTATTGTGTAGATTTCGATTGTTCATTATTGTCATTGTTCTTCTTCTTTTTCTTATTATTTCTTTTTTTATTTCTTTATTATATCTCTTTTTCTTGTTTCACACAAATATTGGCATGCAATTCGATGCCTAAATTCATGATTACGTATATGATATATACAAAAGACGTATTTGATAGAGTTGCTCGATACACACGTGTATATAAGCGAGGTCGAAACATAGCGATTCGTTTGGAGGTGTGAAGCATTGGGAAATCCATGCTATTAAAGAGACCAGTAAAATATCTTTGCCGACGAATCGTCGACCACCCACGCGGAATTCGGATTCTGACCTTTCTCAGTGGGGTGCATGAAACGTGGGAGGAGATTTTTTGTATAGAAGGAAGGAGAAGGAAAGACAGAAAGATAGAAGAGAGAGAAAGAGAGAAAGAGAGAGAGAGACGAAGAACATGCGATGAACACGAGAGATTCGAGCCTGTACCAAAAATAAATATCTCCATGTATATAACTTAAACTTGAACATTTTTCTCATATTTATCGTAACTTCATCAAGAAAAATGTTCTTTCTACGATATCGTTGATATATAGATATTTCCGTTCTACTCGTATCAAGTAGTAATGACCTGAAGTATTTATAATCGACGATATCCTTTCTTAGACTTTAACCTTTGCGTGACCTTTAACATTAACGATATAATTAACATATATATGTATATATATTATTTATGTTACGAGATATAAAATATAAAGTATAATGAATATCGTAAGAATTGATACAGTATATCGTATAATAAATTGTTAATATTTATTATTTGTACTAATATATTTTACTAATTATTATTGTATTTATATATATATATATAAGTATGATATAATTATGTTAATATAACAATACAATTATATTGCGATATAATTGTATTTGTATAAATACTGTACTAATGATAAATTATACGTAAAAGAAAGAAAGATATAGCCATGAAAAGCTATAGTACGATAAAACGATTAATTTTCCGACGACATAAAGTGAAATCAAACTTGAAAAAGAAAAAAAAGAAAAACAGAACGAACTAATAAAAAATAAAATCCAGTTATACGAGTACGTACGAAATATGAGAGAGAGGAAGTAACAGAACCAGCAAACTAATCGCTTATATGCATTATTATATCTTGCGTAATTTCGTAACGTTACGTCACGTCGCAGGAAAGAAAATAAAAGCACAAAGAGAAACAAATAATAAATAAAAAAATTCGTCGCAAAGAAAAATAAGAAAAGAAAATAAATCGATCGATCAGTCGAATCAAAAGAGGAATAAAAAAAGCAAACGAACGTGAAATTCTAAAAAAAAAAAACAAAAAAAACAAAAAAGAGGAAAGAAAAACAAACAAACAAACGAAAACAAATAATTAAATAAAAAGAAAAAAGAAAGAAAGAAAGAAAGAAAGAAAAAGTCCAACAGAGAGAACAAAGGAACGAACGCATACGTGAAATTACAAATGATGCACGACAAAAGCCTTTGTCCTGGATAATTTTGTTTTAAAAATCATTCGAATGATTCACTCTTGATCGCAGATTGATCTCTTAATACATACATATATACATATATGTATCTTCAATTGAGAATTTCTTGTTGGAAAGCCAACAAATGAATTGTTTTGGTTCAGCGTTCCTTGCTGTTCGCATTCCGCATACCATCTTCTCGTCCGATTTTTTTTTTTTTTGAACCTCCTCCTCCTCCTACTATTGCTAATGTTAATACTGATGCTGTTGCTGATGCCGTTGCTGATGCTATCGTTCACAACCGAAACGACCGTGCATAAGACGAGCCGATCGTGACGCGTCATCGTTTTTGTACGTCTCTCGACGACGCACCTACCTCTCTTAACCGTTTAAATATAAATCCCGGCACAGAAGTGGCCAGCTTCCAGTTGAGGCGTCGCGACGCTAGCGTAAGCTCTAAAACGTACAAGTTACCCAGCACGTTTTTCTCGATCTGATATTATATATATATATATATATATATATATATTTATAAGACGTAGGATCGAATCGGATCGGATTGAATCGAGTGGTGAATCCCTCTTTTTTTTTTCTTGTTATTTTCTCCCATTTTTTTTTTTTTTTTATAAAATTCAACGAGAACCAACCCGATCGTTTTCAAGGTTTAATCTGAAAACAATTTTTTCTTGTTTTTTGTTGTTATAAAATCTTGTACGAGATCGAGAAACAATAGTGATTGGAATAATCCGTAGAAGGGAGATTGAGTTCGTTAAAGAGAGAAATGAAAAGTAAATAATAAATAAGTAATAATAATAATAAAAAAAAAAACGTTATAAGCGAAGAGAAATTCACTTTGTTGGGGAAAGTATATACGTACTTGTGATTATCGCCGGATATTATTAGACTTGTGAATTCTAAATAATCCGTAAGAAAGGGATATTTGAATTCGTTAAGAAACGAGAAGATCGATAACTTCGAAGTGATAATAAGAAGAAAGATCTGTTATTTGTGAATTTTAATATGAAATAAATCTGTAGAAAGAAAATTGACTTTGTCAGAGAAGAGAAGAAGCAAAAGAAAAGAAAAAGAAAAAGAAAAAGAAAAAAGAGTTATGCGACGAGAATAACATTCGAATGAAAAAGGAATATCACTTTGATCGTACCAGCGAGTAATAATATATTCTTGCGACTGTCAAAGTCCATCGAGAAATTTCATACAAACTAATCTGTGAAAAAGCAAATTGAGTTTATCAGATATCAAAGAAAATCAAAGAAAAGTAAAAGAAAAAGAAAAAAAGAGAGAGAGAGAAAGTCTCACCTGGATAAAATCGGCAATGAAAAAATAATATCGATTGTAACGTACCAACGAATAACAAATATCTTGGCGACTATCGACGCGTTCTGATCGACTCGAGAATAGAGTAAGCAATAAATTAAGATAACAAGACGTATTATGTCCTCGAGAGTGAAACAGCAGATACGCATAACCATCTTCTTCGAGAACGGCGTGGTTGTGATTTACATTTAAAGAAAAAAAAAAAAAAAAGGAAAGAAAAAAAAGGAAAGTAAAAAATTATTAAAAAAAAAAAGAAATAAACAATACAAAAGGGGTGATTGGTAAGAGGAGTGGACGAAGGAACGTAAAAGAGTTTGAAAGTCGAGAATAAAAAGGCACGTACACGTACATACACACACGTACTACACATTCCTTCGATTCCGAATATACATACGTACGTATATACGTACATAGGTACGTATATAAATTCATTGTAGTAGTGTTGAGATTCCTACAAAGGGACAAGTACGATTGATACGCTTGGATTGTCGTCGTCGTTTGCGATTGCTTTTGCTCGGCCATAGATCCTCGTCAATGTTGTTTTACCCCTGACGTTACGAAACGAATAAGAAAAGGAAAGGAGATAAGGGGATTTCGTAGTTGTGTTGTTACAATCGAAGACGGAGACAACGACTTGTACTGCAATCGAAGAAGAAGAAGAAGAAGAAGAAGAAGCAGCAGCAGCAGCAGCAGCAGCAGTAGAAGAAGAAGAAGAAATAGAAAAGAAAGAAGAAGTCGGAAGAAAGAAGAAGAAGAAGAAATAAGGGGAAGGAGGAGCAAAGAAAACAAGAGGAAATAGAAAAGAATTTAAAAATAAATAAATAAATAAAAAAATAAATAAATAAAAAAAAAAAAACAGGCCAAAGTGATCTCGTCGTCGTTCGTGCTGTGTTAACTCGAAAAACATTTTCGATTGGTTGTATTCGTTTAACAAACCGATCGTTCGATCGAAAGAAAACTCTGAAACATCTCGAGATAAAGGAATTTCGATAGAGATTCTCTATGGGGGAAAATTTATGGGGGAAATTAAACTCATTCCGCAGATACTCGCTCGGAGAAATTACGAATGAAAAATCGATCGGTAACGTTACATTGCAATTGGGTCACGAGAGAAAGTGCTAATACTACTGTTACTACTACATTGCTACTACTGTTACTATTACTATTACATACGTTTCTACGTATATATATAGATCGAGGGTTAAACGAGTAGCAACAGCAGCGACTCAGCATCACCTCCACCATTACTAGTAATAGTAGTAGTAGTAGTAGCAGCAGCAGCAGCAGCAAGGTTTCTATGTCGCGTTGCTAAGCGTAAAAAAAAAAAAGGAACTCGGAGAACTCAGCAACTCGTTATTAAACTGTTGTTAGAAAATTGTCCGTTGAATTGGAACTCTTGATAAATTATTGCGACTGTAATTTTTTCTTTCTTTCTTTCTTTCTCTTTTTCTGTCGACCTCCAATCCAATTTATCGTATTATTTGTACTCTCTTATGAATTAATATAATTAACTGGAAACTTTGTCGAATTTTATAGCACGGTTTTACTTAGATTTATATTTAGATTATATTTTTGTACGTTGTGAACGTTAGCGCAGGATCATTTCGATTTTATTAATCTTTTCTTTTTAAATCGTGGAACGATCTGTTAAAATTTGTTCGTCTAAAAATATTAGCAAAATTCTCAAGATGACGTGTTTCTTACCACCGAAGAGTACTACACCGGTAGAGTTACCAACACCGACTCAAGTCTCTCGTAATTTTCACATGCCGGTTTTCAAACGAGTTACCGTTGTCAACTCGGTATCCGTCGTCTTTCTTCCAGCTCCTTTGAAGATCGTTCCGAAGTCCTGATAAAAAAAGGATCCTGAATGGCTATCCATCTTTTTCGTCTTATCAACGAACGATTCGTGTTTAACCCTCTATGACTTAATTTTTTTTTCTCCTTTTCTTTTGTCGCATTTGTGTTTGCACAAAAATTATACTATACTGTACTATACTATGGAAAAAAATTGTATGTTACGATTATAAAAAAGATTGTACTATATGTGTTCAAGTAACTTTGAAAATTAAATAACTTTCTAAAGATTATATACGTAAAGAAAAAAAAAAAAAAGAAAAAGAAGACTTGGAATGTTTAATATCAAGTATAACAAAAATTTAATTTTATAAAATATGATAATGATAGTATAACATAGTATAATTTTTGTTCTAGTACTATATTTATATAATTACATTATTATTATTATTATTATTATTATTATTATTATTATTATTATTATTATTATTGTTATTATAAATAAATAAATAATTTGATAAATGCGTTCTTAGAAAAAAAAAAAAGTAACATTTGAAACATCAGGATATTAAGCGACAATTAATCTTTTGACAATAAAATGAGATCAAACATAAAAAAGAATAATACATATATGATTTAAAAATTATACTACATAAAGTTATAGAGGGTTAATAAAATTATATTAAATGTTTTAGCGCAATAAAATGGTACAAGTTCTACATTTGTTTTCTTTGTCTTCTTTTCTTTCTATCTTTCGTTCTTTTTTTCCATTCTCTTTTTGTTTTTTTCCTTTTGTTTTTTCTTCGAGGACACCAGAGGAAAGAAAGGGAGAGAGTACTTAAACTTTTATCAAAGAACTTTGTAAGAATTTTTTATATGAAAATAAATATGATATCTACTCCGTAACATTTTGAGTTATAATTATTTTCAACTTAGATCCATCCTGTGTCATAATGTAAGACACAATGCGGAAGAAGAAATGTTGAATTTTATTTTAAATCGGTCGTGCTTGTAATAATCATTTCGAAGGACAATTAGTTGGCTTTCTCATCGGTATTTTATTTACTATTTATATATACATATATATATATATATATATATATATGTATGTATTTATTTTATGGACTCGTTGCAATTGTAAGTTATATACATCGAGTCAGAAAAATATTTAAATATGTACTTTTGTAATATTTTAAATAACTCTTTTTCTAGATTCTCAAAGGAGAAAAAACTCGTTGAATGGTTTAATAAATACGATGAAATTAATTTATTAAATTAAATGCGATAAAATTAGGACATTGTACATATTCTTTTTCCTTTTTTTTTCTTTTATTTCTTTTTTTAACAGCGAGTAAAAATTCGAAACACGTGTATGCTGTAAAAAGTAACAATAATTTTGTTGCACGAATATTTTTCTAGCTCACTATACATGTCCCTTGTATATTGATATTTCGACAGATCGAATGTTCTTTTTTTAAATATTTTTTTCAATTTTTACTTTTATTTTCAATTTTTTTTCTGTTGTTAATTCTTAATATCCGTTGAAAAAATATATCTGTTCTTTAATGATTTTCCATATCTGCAAAAAAATGTTGGATGCTGTCATACGATTAGCCGCATAAAAAAAAGAAAAAGAAATTATTTTCGAAAGGCGCATGAATATTTTTGTGACTTATATTGTATAAGTTGGTGTGTGTGTGTGTGTAAAAAGTATCTGTTGGATTCGATCCAAAATTCGTTAAGCGCCAACGACGATCACGATGCTATTCTCATGTATTTCTTTTCTCAATTGCCTCGACAAAGTGGCAGCTGAAGAATGAATAATTGAAATCGAAATAGCTTCTTAAGTTTTTAGTAACTTTCGTATCTCTTTCCTTTTTTTTCTTGTTTATTTATCGTATTTATCTTATGTATTTATTTTTTTGATTGATCGAATGATTTATTTTCGTTTTGATCATTTTATTTTATTTTATTTTTTCTTATTTTTTATTCTTCTACGATAAGCATTCGCATCGTCTCTGAGTTTTAATACCGATAAATAATCGATAAAATCGATAGCTCTGTTATAAACAAAATATTATAAACGTAGAGAGAGATAGAGAGAAAATAAATAAATTCCTTGTTTGCAGTTCCAAGAATTATCTCGTGATTATTTTACAGCCGATAGCGCCTCATTTACGTTAATTAATTTTTTTCTTCTTATATAATTAACAAATACGAAGTTAAATTGCATTATGTATACGTATGCTTAACACGAGAACAAAAATTTTATGATGGAATGATCTCGCTCGATCGAAATTAATAACAATAACTACAATAATAATAAGAATAAGAATAATGCTAATCTGAACGTAAAGGTTTACATTCGTAATAAAATTTTTTATCAAGAAAATTCGACCGATATAAAATCAGTATTAATTCTAGGTTACCATTTTATTTCCATTCGAGTTGATGGTTACATACTAGCCTCGTCAAGGAGCAGGTTGATGCACCTCGTCCCCGTCTGAAAATATCACAAACGTGTCCTCATTACGACAATTTCGTCGGAGGTTGGTTGGTTGGTTGGTTCGTTGGTTGGTTGGTTGGTTAGTTGGTTGGCTGGTTGGTTGGTTGGTTGATTGGCTCATCGGTGAACTAGATGAACGACATTCTCAACGGTTGACTACCTTCAGGTCAACGTTAGAGAAACCATTTTGTACAAAATTATAATACTTACTTCTTCCCATATAAATTCTATGTCTATTTATTTCAACTGGATCATTTAAAATGTGAAAAAGAAGAATCACATTGATTCTTCCAATTGATTTATTTGTCTCTTTATTTTTACATTATATAATTTATACACGTATGTGTATGTGTTTGCGCGTGCACGTTTACACAGTTTATTAATTAACTTGAAAAAATATATCTGTTCTTTAATGATTTTCCATATCTGCAAAACAATGTTAGATGCTGTCGTACGATTAGCCGCACAAAACAAAAAAAAAAAAGGAAATTATTTTCGAAAGGCGCATGAATATTTTTGTGACTTATTTCATTCACTTCATTTTGTGACTTTTTCAGTTTATTAATTAATGTATTTGGATATAAATACGTCTGGAAAGAACTTTCGAAAGAAGCGATCTAATTTATTTTTATTAAGCGATCACATTTTTATTTTTATAACATAACGGGATGCGTCGATGAGTCGAAACGGATTATATCTTGTATTTGATAAGAGATAGGAAAGAAAACTTTTGAGGAGATACTCTCGGTCATAATTTTTCTTATAAGAAGATTATGACATTTATATATATATATATATATATATATATATATATATATATATGTATATATAATTTTTTTATTTATTTATTATATATTTTACGTTAATATATTTTAATTAAATAATTTATGTATAATATATATATATTGTAATATTTATAAAAAAAAACGAGACAATAATTATTATAATTATTATTAAGAATAGAGAAAATATATAATTATAATTATCCACGAACTATATCCATTTTATCATATATAATTAAGTTTAAAAAAAAAAAAAACACAGAAAGAAAGAAGGAAAGAAGAAATGTTACCTGTAAAAACGAAAGATCGTCTTCGGAATAAGGAAAAAAGGAATGTGGGTCGACCGCTAAGGATCGCACACGTGAGAAAGATTGTTCTTAAAATATAAACGACCCCCTGACGGATGTAGATCATCCAGAGATATAAATCCACTTAGAGATAACGGCGTCTTGGTAACTGGTAACTCGTTCGAAGGAATCTTCGCTCGGGAAAAAAATAAAAAAAGGAAGAAAAAATAAGGAAAGAGGAAGATAGATAGAAAAAAAGATGATCGTTTTAAATAGTAACAGGAAGAAGAGGAACAATAGAGTCGTACGTATTTGGTATAATAAAGAAATGACGTTTATCGTATCGGAAAAAAAAAGAAGAAGAAGAAAAAGAAAAAGAAAAAAAAAGGGAACAACAACGAACACATTCTATCCTGTCATAATGCCATCATTGTTTCGTACAAAACACTCCACATATTGCTAGTTACTCCAATTAACGTATGAAAGGCTTCTCTGCGTTGAATTTAAAGAGGTCTTTCATTATTAATTGGTACACCATTTTAACCCAAAGTTATCGTTCGATTGTCATCGGATTTATCCGTTTTTTTTTATTAATTATTTATTATAACAGTAAATATGTATCGGAAGTTATTAGAAAGTTCGTTTCAAAAAAATTTTCCTTATGGTTTTAAACCGACCGCAAAATGCATGTCACATTTATTTGTTTATTTTATTTTATTTTATTTTATTTTATTTATTTTTTTATTTTACTCGCGACGAATTGTTAAGTTATAAAAATCGATATGCTGGTTTTTATGAGTACCTACAATCTTTTTTGTTTTTTTTTTGCTCCTCGTATCTATGCAATCATTGTCATTCGCAATCAAAATAGTGTCTGGTAAAAAAATTTACGATAATTACGATATAATAATATAATTATATCATAGTATATCCAAATCGGTTACTGAATGAATGAAATTTAAGAAAGAAAAAAAATTGAAATTTATGTAAATAATTGATCTCTAAAGAAATCTGATTTTTTATGGATTTCGATTTAATACAATTAAAGAAAGCATAATAAAGTTTCTTTTCTTTTCTTCTTTTTTTTTTTTTTTTAATATTGAAATTAAAAAGAAAAAAAAAATAAAAAGAAACGAGAAAAGAAATTAATAACTACACTTGAAAAAGATCCATGAGTTAACTGTGAACGAGCCCCGTTGGAATTCTAACTATGTAGAAATGAACTGCAATGATCTTGACCTTGGCTACATAATACACACACACACACACTATTTTATTATACGACATTGTAGACCTTTTCCGTGTACGCGTATGTCTTTTCTAAAAGAAGTTGTTTAAATGGAGAAAATGTTACGTCCTTACATCGAACGTTCGAGTTTAGCTAATACTTATTGAAAGTTTTTATCGAAAGTTAATATCATTATTCTGTTATCTTACAAAAGTAAAAAAAAAAGAGAAAGAGAGAGAGAAAGAAAGTTTGATTCATCTAATGACGTTTCGTTTGTTCTCAAATTTATTAACTCAAATTTTTATAAAGCAATCTAACGTAATCGTAGTTAAAAACAATTTAATATATTTCGTTTTTTTTTAATAACATTTTACACACACACACACACCTGTTATTATATAATATTAATATATTACAATATAATTATACCAGTGTAAATAATATCTAAAACATTTTCCTTTTCCATATTATATAAGAAAATTAACGTCGACTGTAGCAAAAACGTGTTTGTCTAAATCATTGTCAACCACTAACTACTATTCCACGAATGTACAAATGCGTCGTTCGATCGGTTTACTATTTTTTATGTAAATGTAAAAATTAGAAAAAGAAGAAGAAGAAGAAAAAATACGATATGAACGTATCGAATAACGTGGTGTCACGTTCATTTGCGAATTATCGTTCGAATAGAAAGAAAGAGAGAGAGAGAGAGAGAGAGAGAGAGAGAGAGAGCAGCATTGAGGACGGTCGATTATGTAATTGCACCAACGACATTGGTAACGATCATCGAATTACCTGCGATGCGTAATCGGTCGTAGTTTTGTAGGTCGTCGTTGTAGCTCATCGTTTTATTCGATAGCAGTGTAATCGTCAACGATAGTTCAGAAGGCACGTCGATTTAATATCTTTCCATTATTTCGTTATTACATACAAATTATCAAATTTCATCAAAAATCATTCGAACATTCGAAACGTACAGAGCGAGTCATTTCAATCCTTTCGATAATTTTAATCATTCCAAGTTTTGATATTGTTTTTCTCCAAAAGAAAAAGAAAAAAAAATAGGTCATTTCAATCATTCCAAATCATTTTTAATTTCGTTTGTAAAAAAAAAAAAAAAAAAAAAAAAAATCAGACAAAAACAATTCTGTATTATAATCGTAGTCAAAGGAATTAATCAATATATATAAAAAAGAAATACATTTCAGATGAAGATACGAATCAGTCACCCTGTATAATCAAAACCTCTACATTTCTAATACCAATAAATATATAATAATATTATTATTATTATTTAACAAGCCTTTAGTGAAAAGACGAACAATAAGAAATTGGTTGAATTAACAATCGTTAAATTGATTACTTCCTCCAGAGTTAGTTAAGATCAGCTGACCGATTCTCTCTCTCTCTTTTTTTCTCTCTCTCTCTCTCTCTTTCATCTCCAATGAGAGTTTCGTTCTCTCTTAGTTCTCTATTTGTTCATGGTAAGCGTGACAACGCATTTAAAGCGCGAAAATAGAGTCTACGCGGGGCATTCTCGCGATCCTCTTTTCCTCCTCTTCACCCTCCTCCTCCTCCTCTTCCTCCTCCTCCTCTTTCTTCTTCTTCTCCTTCTGATCTTCATTTGGCCGGTGTGTCGTGTGTTAGTAGGGTGTACGACGCGTGGCCTGCCAGATCACGGGTTACGCGTTTAGTCTTTGACTGGAAGCATCCGCGTTAACATAGTTCAGCATGCGTGCTCTCGCTGCACCGTAGTTAACGGCCAATCTAACGATGATCTAACATTATCATATAATATTTTAATCTATCGGCGTAGCTATGAGAGATATGTTTATGTATATGTACATGTTTCGCGAAAAAGAAAAGAAAAAGAAGTGACGTTTGTCATGAAAGTTACTAGTGTACTATAGGAAAAAAGAAAAAAAATTAATAATAATAGTAAAAAGAAAATTAAGACTTTTTTTTTTCATTTTATTTTATTTTATTTTAAACCGTCGATTACACTATGTAATCATCTGGTGTTATATATATATTATATATGTTGAAGAATCGATGATACGTATGTACGTGTTGTCTATATTTTACTTATATGTATATCGACGATAAAACGAGCAAGCTCTTTTTAAAAACGTCCTCTTACTTTACTTCGTAAGCATTTCATTTTTGGATTTACGATTATTAATTTCTTCGTCTTGTTATCGTTTGATTCGATAAGTAATTTATTTTTTTCTTCTTCTTTATGTTTTTCTTTTTATTACAGTTCATCGAATCGGCTCATCGACCGACGATTTGGAAGTTTCTACTCTGAGGAACGACAATTTTTTCATCACACGAGAGACAGAAAGAGAGAGAGAGAGAGAGAAAGAGAGAGAGAAAGATTTACAAAATAGAAAATGAATTTTGAAAACGAACACCTGTTGATAACGAGAACGAAGAGAATCGATAATAATAGGATCGAGGAAGATCTTCAAATCATAGCACTTCGTAGAAAATTAAAATATTTGACAAACTGGACACAGCGTTTCGTTGATAGGCTTCCTGTTCGAATGACCTTGAGCAATTTGGGGATACTGGCAGTTTTTCTTGCCATTGTTTTACCGAAATCGTTAACTTATATACTTTTGTATCCAATTTTCAGATTAGTCTTTGGTACTTTATATCCGGCTTATGCCTCCTACAAAGCTGTACGAACGCAAAATGTCAAGGAATATGTAAGTATCTTATTATTATTATTATTATTATTTTTTTAATTTAATTCTCTATAACATAATTTTTAGCATCTACAAAAATCTATAAACTTGAAATTTATAATATTGATTTTATTTGGATTTTAGTTGGTACTATATAAAAAGAATATAAAAATGAGATATTATAAACTAAGTAATTGTAACGTTTTTTATGAGGAAAAAGAAAATCAAATAAACGTATCTATATGGTATGATCATATTACAGTACGATGCATAATTATAATCTAATCGTATATTAGCACATAGTACAATTATACTAATACATTAAACCGCTACTATTATGCTATATAAACGCTTACAAAAACACTTTAGAAATATCAAAGAAGACGTTAAAAATCCAATAAAAATATTGTCAATCGACGCGTTCCATTCGAAAGAAAATATAACAAGTATAATTTTTAGCAACATTCTCAATTATTCTTTTCATTCTTCTTCTTTATATCTTTCTTTCTTTCTTTCTTTTTTTTTTTAATTCTCTCAACCTTCGTTATTTTTTAGGTCAAATGGATGATGTACTGGATCGTATTCGCTCTTTTCACTTGCGCTGAGACATTCACGGACGTCTTCTTCAGCTTTTGGTAAGAACACACACACACACACACACACGTAAACGTAAACGTAAACGTAAACGTAAACGTAAACATATAGACGTACACTCAACGAATAGCTCTCATATTTCCAAAGAGAAAAATTTTCCGATGAATTACGGAGTGGATGTGATAAGAGCGTAAAGAGGGAGAGAAGAGAACATGGAAAATAACAGCACGTCTGGGATAAGATTATTTCGTATAAAACGAATTCGACATCGTCGAATTTCTCAAGGCGCCACAGGATCGCGTCAACGAGGCCAATAAACCGAGACAGACCGCGTGGTCCATACTCTTTGGTATACACCAGGGAATTCCAAAAGTCTAATTTCGGACGAGATAGATATTGGCTTACATGCACTTCTGAGGATTTAACCCTCCTCTCTCTTTCTCTCTCTCTCTCTCTCTCTCTCTCTCTCTCTCTTTGTCTATCTATTCCTTTTACTCTTTTACTTTCTTTGTTTTTCTATTTGTGCTCCCTCTTTCTCTCCGTCTCTCTCTTCTTCTCATGCCAGATCTCTCTTCATGCTCGAATTACAAGCAAAAAGGAAGCTAAAACCCCTGTCTATTCTTGCGTCTGGTTTTATAAATGTTTTGCACTTTGCTCTCTCCCTCTCTCTCTCTCTCTCTTTCACTCTTTTCTTTTTTTTTTCTTTCTTTTCACCTTTTTCCACTCGTGCGACTTTCTCTTCGTTTAGATTTTTTCCCTCCGCGTCTTGTGAAAATATAATATAACCCAAGGTTATTCTCCTTTTTACTACTTTTCTGTCAATAACCATTTCTTTTTTCTTTCTTTCTTTCTTTCTTTCCGTCTTTTCTCATGATAGACAAATTAATGGCAATCATTTACGTGGTAATCGTTAATTAAAGAAGAAAAAGAGTTGGTTGAATGAGTGGTGCATAGGGAGGGGGAGGAGATAGTTAGAAAGAAAAAAAATTGAAAGCCATGATAAGTCGTGATAGAGAGAAAGAAATTATGATAATCGAAAACTGAGAAGAGGGCGAGGTGGGAGAATGGACAAAATAAAAAAAAAAATAACGTAAAAAAAAGAAGAAGAAGAAGTAAAAAAGTGAAAGAGAAAACATTAACTAACGATATTCATAATTACATTTTATAAAGTTTAGATATCGAGATTATGTCTTTCGTGAATTCGAGGTGATTGAATTCAGGTTAATTGATCAAAATCAATTGATTTATCGTATAGGTTCCCGTTTTATTATGAGATCAAGATTATTTTGGTGCTCTGGCTATTGAGTCCTGCAACTAAGGGCTCGAGTATATTATATCGACGTTTCGTTCATCCTGCATTGACCCGTCGCGAAGCTGAAATCGACGAAGCTCTTGCACGTGCTACAGAACAGGGATACAAAGCTGTCCTGCATCTTGGCACCAGAGGTGTAAACTATGCAACTACTGTGCTTATGCAAACCGCTATCAAGGTAAGCTAAAACGGAAGGTTATTCTAATAATATTAGATTTTTTTTTCTTCTTTTTTTTTTCTTTTTCTTAGACGTTAGATATGCGAGGAGAGGAGCTTCTGTGCCGATCTCCAAGTTTTTGTTTATCATTTGTATGATTCATTTACATTGTTTATACGTTGTTTATACATTGTTGTGTTCGTTCGCTGGGTGAATCAATTAGAATTATTTGCGTTTTTGGTTTTTTTTTTTTTTTTTTTTTTTTTTAATGGAAAAAAAATTGTACTCTCGAACGATCGAAGCGTTTGACGAGTTACTCGTAAAAATGGATCAACGAAATTAACGTTGTAAAGTCGACGATGATTATTTATAAGTTTTTCATTTTGTGATCCGATATTTTTTTTTTATTTTTATTTTTTTATTTATTTAATTAACTCGAAGAAAATCGCTATCTTTTTTTCTTTTTCGTTACGGTGCTTGCACAGTTTTAACTATTGATAAATTATTAAAATTAATGAGAAATACGCGATTCACCTTGTGATATTGATCATTTGTACGTCTTCCTCTTGTCATCCAAAATATTGTTTTTTTTTTTGTTTTGTTTCTTTCATTAACTCGAAAATTGAAATTTTTGATAAATTACTCGAAACAAAGTTAATAATGAATCACATGATTTACCTTGTGCTATTGATCATGCGTATATTTTCCGCTTGTGATCCAGTATTTTATTAATTTTTTGTAATATATTATTTTTACATATTTATCTACTATGTTCTTTTATTCGTATATCGATTCTTCTTTTAATGAATTATTCAAAGAAAAAAAAAAAAATTAATAAATTACATGAATCATCGTGTATCGGAGAGTCGACCTCGATTATTTGTATGTTTTCCATCGTTTCTTGCGATCCAGATATTTCTTTATCATCATCAAAATTTTTTCATTCTTTTCATTTAATTCTTAAAAAATTTTTCGTCCTTCTTATCGTGCTTTAAAAAATTCGCGTTTTTTTCCCTTCAAATTCGAGATAAATTTTTATAATTTTGGGACTTTCGAAATTGAAAGCTTTTAATGAATTTTCTACGAAACAGAATCGTATGATTAACATGATTCACCTTGTATCAAAATATCGACAATGATCAAGCGTAAAGTTTCTTAAAGACGGACGAACGAATCTCCTCGCCAAAATCCTTATCATCGCTAATCACGTTGTGTTTGTTCTTGATTTTCTGTTTTCGTTTTACTCGCCCGCTTCCCTTCGCACGCTGCAACGCCTTATCCCCGCCATCGCCGTCACCATTTAACTTAAAAAAAAAAAAAAAAAATCAAATTAAAAACGTCACCAACCAACCAACAAACAACGACAACAACAACAACAACAACAACAACAACAATCATCATATCTCACTATACGATTTACTATAAACACGACAAATCGCCTTAACCATCGTCGAGCATTGGCGCTGTTTAACAAAACTGCTGCTTTCTAAAAACAATAATAATAATAATAATAATAATAATAATAATAATAATTAATTAATAAACCGCATTCCTCGTATACAAAAAAAAATATAATTATATCTAATATATAAACGTATAAAAAAAAAAAAAATCCAACGTCATACAAAATAAAAATTACAAAAACGTTGGCAACAAGGACAGAACCTTCCGAATATAATTCCAAGTTCATTGAATGAGATCGAACCGAGACAATCAGACCCGGCGATTTTTAGCTCAGCCAACCCCAACAAAGCACCATCGATGACGTGCCAGCCACGGAATAAGAAGGACATAATGAACCCGATGAAAGATGACAAACTAGTACCGACCACAAAGAAAATACAACCTCCTAAGATCGATTGTATAAGTATAACGAAGATTCTCAACGAAGAATATGAAAATACTTGGAGCAGTGAGGAAGAGGTAGAGGATGAGAAGCAACACGATCAACCGAAAGTGTACGAAGAGGTCCAGCAAAATTTTATCGTCGAGGGAATCTTCAAAGAACCCGAAAAAAGACCAATCAAAACGAAGAAAAGCAAAAAGAATCATGTCGAAGTAACTAAACGACAAAAATCAAGATCGTCTAAGGTTACTACGAAAACGGTTTATGAAGCTGAATTGAGCGATGACTGCGACTTGATAAACTCTTATTGGTAAACTTTCTTTTTTTTTTTTTCCTTTTTTTTCTTGTTTTTATTTTCTTTTCTTTTCCTTTTTTTTATTTTATTTTATTTTAATTTAATCTTCTCTTTCTTTTTCTTAATTTCGATCGTCCGTGTTGAAATTCTCGAAAGTCTCTTCAATGGGGGTACACTTGTGGAATTAAGAGGTTGTAACGATGGTTTCGAAGAAAAAAAGGAAAAGAGAGAGAAAGAAAGAAAGAAAGAAAGATAGAAAGAAATAACTTTCAATTAGCGATTAGATCATTAAGATTAATCGAAATGGGTCGGATTGATTTTGATGATTTGAGATAAGATTTACTATTGTAAAATTATAACGAGATAACGAATTAACCAATTAATATATAATTTCCCAATGCAAGTGATATTTACATGAATGGAATGTCTACGAAACACGATAAAAACTGAAAATCGATCGGATATAGGAAACTATTCTCATCCTTATTTTTTTTTCTTTTTTTTCTTTCGATAATATCTATCCGATCGTTCTTAAATTTCGATTTTGATTAAAATAAACATAGAAAATATTTCTCGAACATCGACAACTATTTTAACGTGATGTTACAAATGCATATTGTCAATTAGACTATTTAAAAAAATAATAAAAAATTAGATGTTATAACTCGGAGGTAGAACAATTTTTATAACTATCTGATCGATTTCAAATTTTCTTCTTTTTGTTTTTTTTTCTTTTCTTTATTTTCTTTTTTTTTTCTAGATTTGCAGAGATAACAGTTTCTCTCGTTAATTAATTATCCCAAGTGATATTACAGAATGGCAATGGAAACGAATAAAACAAATAAAATTGTAAATCGATTAGATAGAAACTCAGGTTGTAACTCGGCATTTACAATTTTTTTTTTTTTTTTTTTTTTTTTTATATCTGATTGATATTATATTTTCATTGTTAACCGATCGGATAATTTTTCAACGACGCACAAACGTTCCGATAATATTACAGAATAAATGTGATGTTCATGATAGACAATAAAAAACCAAAGTCGATCAGGTCAAAAGCCAAAGTTACAAATTTTTATATATAAACGTTTACCTGATTGATTTCAAATAATGATTAATTTACGATTTGTTATAAGATTATTCTCACGTTATGTATAATAACGAACGAACAATAACGAATAATCAACGACGCACCTTAGTAATTAATTACGTGTAATGTTAGAAAATGCGATGTCAACGAAAGACAATAAAAAGAAAATTTGATCAGGATCAATGTTACCCGATTTACAATGTTTAAACGATTTTTATGATACATCTATCTGATTGATTTCAAAATTATAATTGATTTATAATTTTCGATAAAACTTTTCTACATGGAATGTTAAATAATTATGACGTTAAAAAAATTAACGACGCATCCGTTTTAAAAATTAATCACATGAAAATAGAAGTCGATCGGATGGATCAATGAAAAGAAGAAGAAAAAAAAAATCTGAAATAAACCAAAAAAAAAAAGAAAAGATCATTACGAACGATTTTTATGGAACGTCGGCAATCTGTATGATTTTAAACATTCTTTATTGTGTTGTTCAGAATATAATTGAATCGTAATTAAAAATTAATTAAATTAAAGAACGAAGACGATCGATGTAATTAAAATGTCTGCTGCGTGACATCATGTATTACTCTTTTTTTCTTTCTTTTTTTTTTTTTACTATTATTATTATTATTATTATCCCTATATATAATTCAATCTAAGAATCGAATTCTATTACTAGATTTTTACACAATTGTTTTTTTATGTAATTGTTTTTCTTTCTTTCTTTCTTTTTTTTCCCCTTTTTTCTTCCTCATGGGGATCTTATATATCGTGTGGAATTTATGCTCTATGTATACGTCAATCTTTTCGTTTCTTTATTATTATTTCTTTCTATTACACATAACTTTTATATCCACCATGTTTCTACGTGTGCGTAAGCCCTTACAAAAAAAGAAAAAAAAAAGAAAGAAAAGAAAAAAAAAAGAAAAAAACGCGAGAAAAAGCACAAAAAAATTGTACCGTGATCCAGAGAGCTTTAGAGAAAAAAAAAAAAGAAAAATAAAACAGAGTTGAAGACTGCGAATACGTGTGTGTGCCTTTGTGTGTATGCGTGTGGGTGCGTTTGATGCGATTAAAATACAAATACGCACAAGTGATATATCGTTGTAAGCAAAAATAATAAGAAATATACATGTATACGTACATACAAATATACATACATAAATACGTACATATATATATATATAAAAAAAAAAGAAAGATTAATCGAATGAAGAGCGTGATTCTAATTATTGTTACGTTACGCTTTTTAACACTCATCTTATTTATCTAATCTGTTATCTAAGTTGCAATTAAGTAATTACGAGAGTTACCAATTTATTATTCATAAACATAAATATAAAAAAATATATATATATGTGTATATCTCTTCGAGTCAGAGAATTTGATTAATCTAATTTTTACAATATGCACAACGAGATTTTTACGATTATTTCTTCTTCCGTTCGAAATACAATGATATATATATATATATATATATATATATATATATATATATATATATATATATGTCTATGTACATGTTACATAATCAACGTATATATTGTATCACGAATTACAAACACGATTAGAAATTAGAACGAGTTATATAAGCTCTGAATGATATCATTCTTTTCTTATCTTTTTTTCTTCCTTTTATATATATATATATATATATATATATATATATATATATATCTATGTATGTATGTATATATATATATATATATAAAATCAAAAGATCGATTGGATTGACAATTTGTTCGTAATTTTCTTTTGGTTGTAACAATATTATACACTATCTATTTTATTCCTTTTTTTTTTTTTTTTAATTATTTTATTACATTTTTTTTCCTTATGTATGCGTATGTTTAAAGCATCATATATTTGTAGCGTGTAAGATTTTTTTGATATGCGTTTCCAAAGATACTCTATAAGAATATTATAAGGTTTTTTTTTCTTCTTTTTTCTCCCAAATAAAAAGCATTTTGCTAATACGGTTCTTTTACTCGCTCTTTCCTCTCTCTCTCTCTCTCTCTCTCTCTCTATCTCTCTCTCTCTCTATCTTTCTTACATTTTCTATCTCTCTCGCACAAACACAAACACGTGCTATTTCTATCTTTTCATCCTTCCTTCTTCATCTTATAATTTTAAATTAATAATACGGCCTTTTGAAACGGTTGAATGTTTTGCAATTATTCGCTAAGGCATTAATAAGCACCATTAAAGGCTGGCTGACAATTATTAATAATAAAAATAATAAATAATCAAAGACAAAAAAATCTTCATTATTGTAAGCATTAACATCAATATATATATACATACATAATATGTAATGGCTTAAAAGTTACCGTCACGTGGACGCATCCGAGCTTTTTAGCGAGCGCTGGAGAGAAAAAAAAAGAAAAGAAAAGAGAAAGAATTTCAAACGAAGAGAAGAATTTTCTTAACGCCACTCACTCCTCAATGACAGAAAAAAAAATAAAATAAAATAAAATAAACAATAAAAAAAATAATAAACTGGACATTTACTACCTTCTCACTGGTGACGGCCCAGATAACACATTAACATCCTTTCTTGGTTGGTAAGATTTTATTTTTTTTTGGCCACTCTTTTACTTTCTCTATCAGTCTCTTTTTCACTCACTCTCTGTCTTTCTCTCTCTCTCTTTCTCTTTATCTTTTTTTTTTCATTTTCTCTCTTTCTCTCTTTCTCTTTTTTTTTTTTTTTGATTTTTCATAATCATTAAAATTTGCAAAAAAATTGGAGAAAAAGAATTCGACGAACGTTGGTTAATCAGTAATAATTTCTCTAAAACAGAGATAATATTTTTTTTCAGGGGGGCGGTGGATTGGTTCAACAATTGAGGAAGAGCTATAGTTTAAGCGATTTGACTGGTGGAAAGGATGTCGAAAATAGAAGCTTGCCTGAATCGCGAGACGAGACTGACATGGAAGGTTGTTTTTATATTCTATATATGTATTTCTTAAAACAGGTTGACTGCCATTTTGGTCACACTTCTGACCTGATCTCTTTGTATATCCACAGTATATATTTACTATGCTATTATTTCATTTGCATTGAACGATACGAATAGAATTAATCGATTGAACTATTTAACAAAATTAAACAAAAATTTTGTAAAATGATTAAAATAAGATGAATGATGTCATCGATCACTTGTGTGTTGTAAAGTATATCAAGATAAACTCACTATTTAAATGGATTATTAAAGATTTCATTGTTACAGTAACACGTTTATAATATTTTATTGTAATCAGGATAGAACACACAGTCAACTTGTTAATTCGTTATCGATAAGCTTCAATCTTCATATTTAACATTAATTGATAACTCTTAGTAGAACCTCGTCTAAGAGAGCATGTAGGAAGAAGAGGATACAGTCCACGAAGGACACAATCCAGCACCAATAGAGTAGAAATGTATTTTTCTGAAGTAGACGTCGATATGATTCAACCAAGGCCTAGAGAACCAATAACTAGTTTAACGTACGTAATTTTTTAAGAAATCTTTTTCCAAGAAGGTATTCCTCCTGATATATTTTCTTTCAAAAAATTATATTTGATATAATGATGTCTTCGTTAGACGAGGAATGGTTATAATAATGACGATTTTTGTTAATATTTTTTATCGATTGATATCGCAGTAATATCAGATCCTCCGACGATATATCCAGCGGATACAGTAGTGGTGAAGCCTTGCAATCACATCGAGCAACATCCCAAGGTGACACTTTAGTTAGAACATCGAGTGTAGGAGCCAGGACACGCGTGAAGCCTCGCTCGACAACAAAAAAAACACCTGAGGTTGGTACCTCCAGGAAAAAGTCACGAACAATTTTTTTAAAAGCTCTGTATTAGGAAAATATTGGAAGTACGTCGTGTTTCATCTTTTCTTTTTTCTTTTCTTTTCTTTCCTTCTTTTTTTTCCTCGTTTTTTATTTGTCGTCGTCCGACTTTTTTTTTTTTTTTTTTTTTTTTTTTTTTTTTTTTTTTTACCGTCACAACTACGACTAGACTCCATGTGTCATTTTCTCTTCGTACCATTCGTACAACTTGAAACATTTAATTGTTTTCAACGCTTATGATATTTGAAGGACACTGGAGAGGAATCCGAGTACGACGACCTTCTTCCATCGCCATTAACCTTCCTAACTCCTGATCAAGTTCATCAACTTTTATTATTCCTGACTCCGAAAGATGATCTTCAGAAGATGAGTAAGTTTGTTAACAATGATGAGAAATTATTCGATGATATTAAAAAGAGAGAATCCAAATCGTCGTCCGAAGAATCTGAGGTTTGGTTTGTACCGAATTTAACAAACGAGACGGATGAAGAACCTGATAAACCTCAGACTGAACTTTCAGAAACAGATAATAAGTTAAAGGATTGTCAAAGATCGAGTGAAATGTTAACAATAGCATCGAGCAAAGAATCAGATCTTCGACAAAAGGATATGGAAAATAAGGAGAATACTGAGAAGGTCGATTTTCTTAAAAATTCTTTGCAAACAGCTGTAACCACCGATGTCGTGGATATTGATAAAATCAAGGATGAGATTTGTCGCGAGAAGCTGGACGAATTGAAAGAACTTTTAAATAACGCGCACAAGGCCGTCACGAAGATAGTATCGTCCGAGGAAAAATTAAATCGGGTTGGTAAGTTTGTTTCGGACAAGACACCATATTTAGAAAATTTTGGAGACGTTGATTCTTTAAACCTTTGCTCGACAATGAATAACGTAACACGAAATAACTCGGATAACAACGATCGTGCTGGTAAATATAACAAAATGCCAGCACCGAAAACACCGATTTTAACAGACGACGAAACTCTTTCTGAGGATAGTCAATCGCCTGAAAATGCGTTGAAAGCAACCTTGGTAATCAAAACTGGCACGGTTAAAACTTTTGCAAATGTCGACAATGCCAAAGACGTTTTCATAGCTCACGCAGCTCAAACGAAAACGAAACGGAAGAAACGAAGTAAGGATGGTATCGCCAAATTATTAGCCATCCCAAAAAATATTTTTCACGGTGCCTTTCACAAAGGTTCGAGTTGTACGTCGAACAAGGACGAAGAGTCCACAAGTCCATCTGTTTCTGAATATTGTAGCTCAAGATCAAGATCCGTCAGCATAGGATCACAAGATATTTTTACGAGCAAGATCAACAACGATCAAGGTGATATAGATCCTAATGAAATTTCAAGCAACGTTGATAACGACAAAATCGATGAAAATAATTTCAAAAAAGATTTGATTTCTGATAATATCGATCGGAATGCGTTATCCGATAAAACGGAAGATTCTGACAAAAAGGTGACTTCGATAAAACGTATACCTATACCACAAATGTCACGATCGCCTGGTGCCTCGAGAAAAGTTTACTCCAACGAGAATATTGCATGAAGATTAAGAACAAAAAAAGAAAGAAAGAAAAAAAAGAACAAATATCGATATCCTTATTCCTATCCTATTTTTGTTTGACACAATTTTAGAATACACCGGGACGTGGCAAGAAAGAAGGGTTGGTTCATTGTAAATTGTATGAAAGTGATCTTTTGAAGAAATTCGATATAACATATAACTAGTGTGTGTGTGTGTGTGTGTGTGTGTGTGTGTGTGTTTGCGTGTGTATTATATAAGTTTATAAAACATAAAACACATATTAACGTGTCTACATTTATACTGCATGCCAATCTTAAAAAAAACAAACAAAAAGTTTCTATTTAATTTAATCCGTTTGAAAAGAAGATTAAAACAAATAACAGAATGACAGTCACGTGGTTATTGCAAATTAGCAATAAAATTATTAATGATGTATATATTTCTTTACGCATACATTTGTAATATTTCTTTGTTAATTTTCTGTTTCTTTCTTTTTCTTTTTTTTTTCTTTTTTCTTTTTTCTTTTATTTTTTTTAACTTAATACATTGTCATCACAACAAAAGCATGATTAAATTATTTCATCTTCTATTGCAGATAACGAGTTTTGCCACTCTACCACGCAGCAAGAAGACCAACAAGAAGAAAGTAGCATGAAATTTACCAGCTGCTGACCGCATAAAGGAATAGATGATTGAAAAAAAGAAAAAGAAGAAGAAGAAGATCAGAAAAAAAGAAAGCATGAAAACAACAAAAAGATAAAAAAAGAAAAAAATAAAAAAGAAAAAGGAAAAATCTCTTACAAAAAATTGTAATCCATTTTAAACGTATTCGAATATATTCACTTTGCATGACGTACGTGCATGCATGCATGCAACGAATGCAATGGTCAGCAGCAAAATATTGATAAAGCGAGTTAGACACCTTGTATAACTTGTCAATGATGGTGTCTTTAGTATAATTAGTGCTACTTCGAATGCCATATTTCTTTTCTTCCTTTTTTCTCCTTTTTTTTTCCTTTTCTATCTTTTTTATTTTATGAGCACTGAACCGTTACTCACGTTTTTTTTTTTTTTTTGAAAGAACGTTATTGGATAAGCATGACTACTTTCTTGCTTAAATAATGAATGGAAGAAAAATATTAGTAGCAAAGGAATGGCTTAATGATGACGGATCATGATGACATCGTTGCTCACGGTCATCCAAAAAAAAAATTAATAATAATAATAATAATAATAATAACTCTTGGTATACTTTAAAGAAATTTCATTCTATGCGAATTGTAGGCATATAAATCGTTGTTGACAATTTGCTTACAATTCAATATGCAATGATGATACTTTTAATGAACTGTGCTTTTGACGAACGTAATACACTTCTCTTGTCGTTGTACTTAACAAAAAAAAAAGAGAGAGAAAGAGAGAGAGAAAAGAAAAAGACACGTAAAACTCAAAAGGAAATAAAAAGAAAAAAAATGAAAAAAAATGATTGAGAAGGATAAAAGAAAAAAATAGAAAAAAAAGGACAAAAAGAAGAGAAAGACTAAGACAACGTTCGTCGTGTTCCTAGCATACCTCTCTATTATTAATAATTAGCAACTCTCTAAGCTACAGTACTTGCTCTGTTTGACGGCATACATATGTAATAATATTACAGCTTTAAGAATATTTAAGTTTGTTTAATATCATGATCGAATAATCGTAAAAGAAAATAGTGGACGAATTATATACGATTTTGAAATATCATCAAAAAAAACATAGACAGACTGACATAATCTCGTAGCCGATGTTAGTTAAATGATTCTAGTCAAAAGGAGATAATTGATATTCAGATATGAACGAGAGAGAGAGAGAGAGAGAGAGAGAGAGAGAGAGAGAGAGACACATATATACATTGAAATCGTGCCACTTTGATTACTTTGATAATTAATTATTTTAGTAACGAGACATTATTCGTATTATTATTAAGCATCGTGTTTGTAACTCGGTAAACAACGTCGACGAAATACGCACAAGTGCTATAAGAACTAGTTCGAACAATAAAGAAAAAATAAGAAAGAAAAAGAAAACGAGAAAGGAAAAAAAAAGTTAAGAAAGAAAGAAAGAAAGAAAGAAATCGAAAAAAGAGAAGAATATAAAAATTAATCCTCTATAAAGCCATATAAATTACTATTACACAATCATTTCTGTCTGTATTTTTGAAAAATTTCATTGATATTTTTGCAAGAAACTTGGTTGTTACTTGATATTAAAAATTTTTCATTGTTCTTATTAAATATAAGTTATGGTGCTTAGTATAGTATAATTATATTAGTATATTACTAGTACTACTTAAAGTAATATACTTATACAATTAGATTACTACTTATATATGCTAATTATATGTATTACTTATACCAGTATATTGTTAATTACATTGGTATAAGTAATACTAACTAGTATACTAATAAAAGTAATAATATATAATAAGTATATATACTGGTAGTAATACTAGTTTAAAAACAAAATATATTAACACTTGTACTTAGTATATTTATACTATACTACTATACTGATATAATAAAAAACATTATAATATATATAATATATTACAATATGAATGAAGTATAGAATCCTGTAATTTATTTTAAAAATTAAGTTTCCTTTCGTTTTACAAACATAAGTATAGTACTAGAAGATAGCCCATCGTGATTTACTTATAATAGTATAAGTACTATACTAGTATCTTTAAACTAATAATTAATATTTATATTAGTACTTTGCTAAAAAATCATATTATGTAATTATCATATATTTATATAACTTTTGTCTAAATTTAAAAATAAATTGATTTATGGAGGATTAATTAACGTTAACGAATTCATAAATGTAGTTTATTCGCATATACTTGCTACGTTTGTGTGATAATAAAATCATGTCGCGTAACCGTACGAGAATATTATATAATATTTTCCTTTTCTTTTGCCGCGAAATTTAAATATCTAGATGTTAATCAATCGGATTTGTTATTCTAACTATATATATACATATATATATATATATATGTATAATATTATTAAAATAATATTATCATTATTATTTTAGAATATTATTTGTAATCGTCAGAATAAAAAAAGAATATATATGTATATATATGTATATATATATTATATAACTCTATATATATATACATATTTACATATATATAATATATATATATATATAATTGTTGTTTTTATCGAGCATATTTATATTCAGTCAAATTTGTGCTTAATCAATGCAAGTAGTCATTGTGTGATGGAAAGAGCAAATGCAGTAAATGTGATTGGTTCGTTTTTAGCTCCACATTTAAAACACGTATTTGTGATACAAAGTTTTATGAAGATGATAGAGAATGTTAATAAGTAGATTAAAGTCTTACTTTCATTCATAAATTCGAGTTTCTTATCTCCTTTTTTCTTTTTCTTTTTCCTTTTCTTATTTCTATAATATTGGACGCCATATTGGAACGCTAGCATTTTCTGCATTTCTTTCGTTCCAGTATTATTCTTCGTTCCAGTATATTATATATATATATATATATATATATATATATAATATAAATATATCGTGTTATATATTCCCCGTGTAGCTATTCCTATCTTTATAAAATACGTGTGATAAAAAAAAACTGACGCTAGTTCGTCGGCGCTCTACTTATGCGAGAGAAAGAGAGAGAGAGAAAGAGAGATTCTATACGCACGTGTACGTGAATATGTATGAATGTGAACAAGAATTTTCAACGTTTCGACGTCGTCCGTTCAAAGATTATTATAGTATAATTTATACTCACTAATTTACGAAAATTTGAACGTACGAATCGTGCGTTTGCAAGTTACTATGGTGCTGCAAGCTTTACGATCGATTATTTTATATTCGTTTATTAGCTAATCATAATTAATTCAATGGAGGATCTGAATACACAGCGGCAACTATGGTGAACAATTTCTCTTAGGGATGATGGTTTTTCGGTTTTAACGTATTTGTAGCGAATAAAGATCACGTAAAGAAATAACATTGTATAATTTGTATAATTTAAACTAACCTTCTTTAATGTCTGATATAATTTGAATTTTTTTTTTTTTCTATTCTCGGTACCAACTGGATCTCCTTGTTGATACGTTCCTGAATCAATTTTGGCGCGGTTCGACCAACGCGTCGTTAAGTACGGAACGCTACTAATAGATGGCGTTACTACGCTACTGAATTTTTCCTATATTCATGCGACGCATTTACGATAGAAACTTTGAAGGTTAAACATGTTTTATTCCACATTCTATCACTGTGATCATATTAAATCTACATTGAAGAAATAATTGAAGCGGCATGGGTGATCACGATGGATTATATATTAATCTAAATGTGAAGGGTTATGTTAAATATATACATATATGTTATTTTATATGTAATATTTCTGTTATAAAAATTAAGGGGATAGTGTGTATACCATAAGAAGAAAATATATTTGGAAATATTGATAGTTCTGAATGAAAATTGAACGGGAAAGATATTAATATTAATTTTGACGTTATATATGATTTTTATTATATAAAAAATGTCCTGCCAACGCGTTATAATACATGATAAAATATTGTTTCGTATTTTAAAAACCAAAGGCTGTGATATATCTACTATATGTGATAAAATGGTTTGTTTACATTTCATCTTTTAGTTTACATTGTTATATCTGTTATTTACAGTAATTATTTATTTTATTCGTTATAATCGCTATACTTGTACTTATTTCAAATATTGTTTTTTGTAGTAAGAATAAAATATTCAATATTTCCTTTTACAGAAGTTGGACATAAGAAATATAAAAATCTTGTCGGAGGAAGAGCTATGCGAATTATGGTATCATGTGAAAATAATACTGTTGAAAGCACAAAAGCTATCTATATTACAATCGGATAATGAAAATTCCAAAGTACGAACATTATACGTATCTATTAATTTTAACGTTTGTTGCTCTCTCTAAAAAAAAATTTTAGACTTAATAATGTGTATAATTTGATCTTAATTTATAATTTAAAATATCTTATTATTATACTACATCTTAGCCATAATTGTATAAGCATACGGTAGATTTTCAAATTGTTTTTTCATAGAGAATCACTTTCGTACCACTTGTAGATATCCTGTGTATAGAGATTACTTTATATAAATTATTAAGTTTGAAATTTATTTCTAGGAAAAGCAACAAGCACTAAAATTGATACAGGCGATAGCCGCAATGGCTTTGGAGACGGTGATGCATAAAACGTTTTTACCGAATGTGTTATTAGAGATCGTAATAATACTTCACTCTGTCATATTGCCAGAAATAAAAGATACAAAGGTTTGTTATATCCACGATACGTAGAAATTACTGTTATATACATAAATAATTCTTTTTAAGGTAAAAGATGAGATATCGTACCTTTTAGAAAATTGGTGGAAGTCAAACATGATATGGAAAGAAAAAGTGATAATGAACGCTATAAAGCATCTGACTGAATCTTCTAAAACTTCATCGGTAACTGATATATGTATAAATTTATAACATTTGCAAGCTTTTATACAAATAACGTACGTACGTTTTTCAGCAACATATTAAACGATTATATAAAATAAGATCTGCGCTGTATTTAATAAAACGTAACGAAGATATACAAATGTTGGTTGAATTATCGCGAAGTGCCGTTGTTATGTCTGTACCAGAAGGAACGGTTATTTTGTTAAAATTATTTGCGTTAGGAGAAGAATTCGTAATGGTATAATATTGTATTGGAATTAATTTACTACACGTTTCTTCTTCATGATTTTAATATAATTGTATTTTTAGGGGATTCATAATAATGTAAAAACAATACTTGAAATTGGAGAGTCTGACGTAATAAAAAGATATGCGAATTTATATGCCAAAGCATGGTTGAATGCTACCAATAAAACTAAAAAATTAATCATTGAAAAATGTTTCAAAAATATTATTTTTCATTGTCTAAGATCGCGTAGAGATTCTACAGGACGAGTCAAACTTGGAACGAATTTACTTATATTCGTAGATGCGTTACATCGTTATAAAAGCAACGCGATAAAAGTGATGTTGCACGATCATTGGAACAGTTTATTGTGGGAACATTTGAAGGTAGAAATGTTTTTGATCGATCGACGACAACATAATCGTTATAAAATATTACGAATATTGTACCTATGTTTAATTTTATTTCAGGCATCTGGATCGTGCGTCAGATGCAACGCAGCCGAAATTCTATTTGTTATTTATTCCGTGGAATCAAAATATTTGACACAAAATGAAAATGAAATGAAACAATATACAAAAGCTATCTCACAACTTTTGAAAGATTCCAATCAACAAGTGTGCCTTATAGCTATAAACGTAGATAATTATTACATATTATATATTTATTTTTGAATATAAAATAATGATTTATTAGTTATGTAAATATTTTTCAAATTACAGGGTACTTCTAAAATATTAGAATCTCATTGGAAGTGTATACCTGCTGATATAATTAAAAATTGGTTAAATATTTTATCTTATCATATGAAAAGCAAATTCTCTTCAGAAATTAAAATAAGTATCCTAAATGGTATCAAGCTAATGGTATCAAATAAACATTCTCACGCAAGTGTAAAAGATTTTTTAAATAACTTTGTCAATCAAATATATTACGCAGACATAGACGTTATCAAATGTTTTATTAAACTTCTTATATATCTTCAAAATCAGATTGGCATTTCAATCTGGGATAGCGTTGCATTAACTACTTTATTGAAATGTATAGAGGTAAATCAATTCGGATATAAACAAATCGATTGTTCCCACTCAAAACAGTTAAATAATAATGTTCCTAATAAATTTTATCATTTATTTAGGATACCAATGAGTCAAAGCTATTAGAGGAATTAATAAAATTATTGTGTTTGCGGATACAACTAGACGATTTAAATAATGACGATGCTACAGAAGAAATCATAAATATAGGAACGAAGAACATTACAGCAACAAGAAAATTTTTTTTTCATTCAAAGGATATCGTTAATTGGGATAATGCTTTTAGACTTATAAATATCATATTACTAACGATCGAAAGACAAGCAAGCTGTTTATTAGCAGATGATGAAACAAACAATAAATGCAGTAAAAGATTTAAAAGGAATAACGATAAATCACATAATGGTATTAAGAATTAATTTGACAATTTTTTTTATAGCCATGTAATTGCTAAATCAGTAATATTTGTTTCTTCAGGAAACTCTACCAAAGATATAGTTAAAAAAGAGATTGACACGTGCGAATCGATTAATATATTACTCGAGGTAGTTGCTATAATATTGTATGTAAATAAAAAAAATGTTGTGAATGAATATTTTGACAAGGAAGAAGGGAGGGACTTACGGCGTGTTTTTACAAGTATACTTCCACAAATTTTATGTTCTTATAGAGTACAGGTATGAATAATGTTTTCAACTAAAAAGAAAAGAAAAGATTTATTACTTCATTATCGTACAAGTGAATTAAGAAAAATTTTTGTAGAAATTGTCTTTGAATGAATCTACATTGTTTTTACTTTCGTTTGTACCTGTGACTATGATGAGCAATGCAAACAATATATGTGAAACCATTGCAAAACAATTATCTAATCATAATGTTTCCAATGAGATGTTAATCACAATTTTATACACGTTAATGAAATGGGAAAAAATGGATATAGTTTTTACATTGTTAAAAGATTTGATAACAAAATTTACAAACGTAGAGTATAATCAGGTTAGTACTATTCAAATATTTAAAATGCTCTTTATTTGAACGACTAAAAAATATTCTTTTTTTTTTTTTCCATATAGGAAAACAGTAATGATTCGATCATGAAAGAACAAGAACAAACACTGGTGTTAACTGTAGGAATATTAAAGCACTTATTGAATATTGATTTTCAAGAAAAATTATTAATTGCATATCATAAAGATTTAGTAAACGTTTGGAAAGACTTGCGCGTGATACAATATCACGTGGAAAATAGATTGATATGTTCAAATGAATTAAGTAACGTCGTAATGAAAGAACAAGTTTTAATCGGTCTTTTCAAGGACTATTTATCAATAATATATATCCTATTGAAAATTGACGTTTATGATGTTTCAGAATGCCTTCAAAATATATTATCATGGGTTGAAGAGTATGAATATAAATGTTCATATAAATGAATAATAATTTTTTATATGAAATTCGTATAAAAATAACATACTTTAAATTTGTACAGGAGAGTGATACCTCGAATCCCTACAATGGAAGAACATGAAAAACATCAATTTCCGATTAATATATTGAAGATAGTTTTTAACGTATGCAATTCGATGATAAAAGAATGCCAACTCCCTACAAAGATATGTTGTAAAATTATAGTTCTGTATTTCAAATCTATTTCTTCATCCGCCGGCATAATTTTTATGCACGACGCTTTAAAAGCAATCATTGCTTTATTGCACTTTAATAAAACTCAATATTACAACGAAGATTCTAATTTATTAAATACTATTCTACCAAAGTTCTTATACGCTGTAATGATATCTTTAAATAAATATCCCAAAGACGTTATAATCGAACATACAAATGTAAGAAAATAATATTAATGCATTTATTGGAATACTATTCGTTTATATATACGTTTATATTTTACTCATTTAACTCTATTGCTTGTTTTAGAATTTAAAAATGTTAAATTTGTTAATAGAAAAATACTTTGAAACCATCGAATTTACATACAGCGATCAAAAAATGCATGCTACGTACTTAACTATTATATTAAATACTGGTATCAGCAATATAAGCAAAGAAATCGTTGATAACGCTGGAAACAATTCAACGGACATATTGAAAATTAAATTTCCATTTCTTGCAGAAAAGATTTTGAAGAATACGCTTTATTTAAAAAAATATCAACATGCATGCTTTCTTGCTATAAAACAAGCTGTAATACACTACGATGAAGTAAGGATTTATCTGGCATATTTTTTATAACATTTTTAGATCTTTTTTTTTTTTATTATTATTATTATTATTTTTTTATTTTTTTTATAAATACTTATTGCATATTGCAGGTTGATATACTTTCTACGTTACTGATAATAAATGAAATGTTTAACTTACCAATTAAATCCACGAGAAAACTTCAAGACATTACAAATGTAATCAAGTTAGAATATGAAAAACGATGCGATCTTACTGTCCATAATAGGTATCGTATTCGAAGTATGTGTTTATGTCTCTTCTACATTTTTGATATCAATAGTACAAATAAATTTTTTCTTTCAGATTTATTGTTGATGCAATAAAAACGATCGTTAACTCGATACAAAGTAACTTTTAAAAATGAGACAAACTTATATACAATAATTTATTGTTAATCTATTAAAAATATCTTTTCTATGATTGATATTTTTCTAACCATGTTATATATCATACATTTTCTACGAATAGAAATATTTTAGTTATAGTTTTCAATGCATTTGTTTGTAAAATATTAACGAAGAAGAATAATCTTCTATGGTATATCCCGGTTATTTTATTTTGATATTAATATATTTTCTTTGGAATGTAAAATACTATTTTGATTGCATCAAAGAAATAGTAATTACCAAAATGCGTTTGTGAATATATAATGGTAAGATATTTTATAAAAAAAACATTATATAAATGTAATGTTTTTCTATTGTTTTTAAACAGTACGATTATCATTTTATTTTAGCCAGACAACGTAATGTTTCTCATTTGTCTTACCGCAGCCACGACACGGGCATTGCAACCAGAGCTACCACTTTGATATTCCTCGGGTGGTAATCTTAATAATAATGACATATGTTGCAGATTCTCCGATAACGAAAGACCAAGCTCTTCTAGAACGTTTCCAACGTAATCTACAAGAATTAGGATTAATAAAATTAATATTTTATTTTAACAACACGAACGATAGAATTATTCGACTATACTCACCTATGTCAGTAGCAAGTTG
The DNA here is from genome assembly GCF_905475345.1 of Vespula vulgaris. Lineage (NCBI taxonomy): Eukaryota > Metazoa > Arthropoda > Insecta > Hymenoptera > Vespidae > Vespula > Vespula vulgaris. The sequence continues at coordinate 563,218 of NC_066609.1, forward strand.
CTTGCAAGCAACAGAACTTAATCGGCCAATGGCTAATGTTTGATCATGAAACATTTGGCAAGTTCCTCTGGCAATAATATCTAATAAAATACCAGTGAAACCAGATTCCGTTGACCCCTGAGCGTACTGAGGATCGGCAGCTTTTAATGCCAATGTTAAACTTGGATTATCCCTTAATAAAAATGGTTCCAAATGTTGAGGAAGCGTCATCAGATATTGACCAACTTGTGTTATATATTCTTGAGGAGCGAAACTATAATCCGGTAAATCTGTACTAAGATGCATTTTATTGGCATCTCCTGACCAAGCAGGTGCTTTTTGAACTAAGAGTAACTGAGTAAAAATGGGCGCAAAAATAACTTCGTAAGTAGCATGATGTAAATCGGAGCAAAGTTTGTGAATAGGTTTTATAACCGAATCGAGAATAGTTTTGTCTTCTGCAAATTAAATAAAATCATTTACTCGAGGTAATTATAATTATGATATTTACATATTTTATTGTATGAAATTGTTCCTTCGTACCTTTCTGAAACGAAGCAACGAGTTGTTCTAATTCGGTTTGTCCAGCAGTTTCGAGAAGCAATTTTTTATATTGATTAAAAGGCCCGGCTGTATGGCTTAATAATTTATTATTAGATTCGATTATATCGATTACTAAGGATTTTTCAAACTGGTGCACTTGTCCCAAAAATTCTCCTATATAAAATTAAAAAAAGAAAGCGTAGAAGAGTCTTGCGAAAGTATCGATTATCGACAAATTTTAGTGACAAACGTTTGAAAAATACCTATACTCTGCATTAAGGTAAGACACATTTGAAATAAATTCCAATCCTCTTGTTTAACTTTCTTCCTCTCCAATTGTCGTATAGTTGCCTGATATTTAATGATATACTTGTCAAAATATATCTGCAAAACGATTACGAATTTTATTTATATAATTATCTTTATATATATATATTCTTATTAGATTATAAGGCAAAACAATAATACATACGTTTAACGCTTTAAGTAAACCTGGATAGCCACAGCCATCGGTAAACAGTTTACAACGTTTATTTGCTTCATGCGCATAACCGATAACTCTTGAGATACTAAGCGACAAAGAATTGATAGTATCGCTTAGATCGTCGTGCAATAGATCCAAAGATTGAAGCTGTTGTTCCAATTGTGCAACTTCGTAAGTTTTATACTTCATAACGTATGGAACGTAAGGCGCATATATCGCTTGCGCCAAAGATATTATATATTGATTAAATGTTTTTGTATTAGCTGTCGTTTCATTATTCAAAACATTTCGATTTACTGATTTTGTCAAGGACAACGTTTCTATAGCTCCACTTATGTTTACCGCAAAATGTCTGGTAAGTTGTTTAAGTTCCAACAATAAAGATAGCTGCATAGCGTTGGAATATTGTTTTAATAATGATTCTATGCATTCCGATATACTTGGATCCAAACTTCTTAATAGATCGGCATATACGTTGATAAGAATTTCATTGGATGTATTAGGAAACACTTGATGGCACCATTTCACCTTTAAAGTCATAAAACGATTATAAAGGTGCAAGTACAATGATTAATAATAATAATATAATAAGTAAGATATATCTACTTGTTCGTGCCAAGTAGATAAAAGTTTGTCATAATAAGTATTTAACCAATACGTTAGATTCTCATCTTGCGCCAATTCGATAGTTCGTCTCCATTCTTGTCCCAACGATACTTTCAGACAATTGTGATAATATTTAAGAAGTTGAGGTAATCTTTCCATTTTGTTGAAGATATCCACGTAAACTTTCGACTGATCTATAAATTTAGACAAAATTTGTTATAAAATGCTTTGTTAAAAAGCAAAAAAAAAAAGATGACAATAGAACATAAAAACGAAGAAATATGCGTACCCAAATTTCCAGTGTTAAAGGCTTGAACGAGTTTAGGACTAGCCATTGCTTCTAATCTATTTTTTAAGCCCTCTAATTGAAGCTTTTTATCTTCATAATCCACCACATTGATGAGCATGGCTAATGACTTTTGCATACTAAATAATTTACTAGCTATAACTTCGATGTCTCCCGATTCAAATACCTACGATACCAAAGTATTTTGAATAAATCAAGACGATTACAAAGTACTCAAATACCAAATCAATGTTCGTACTTCCTCCACGTCATTCGCTAAAGCGCTCCAATTATCAGCTTCGTGCAGACCACGTTTGGCAGTTTCCAGTTGAGTCTTTATTCTATCGAGTCTTTCCAAGGATTCTATAGAGGACACGGTACATTCTTCTACCTGTTCAATAAATTTCGCACAAAGGATCATACAGAATCGTGAAAGCGGGATATAAACGAAAAGAAAGATAACGTTAAAGACCTTGGCGATCTCTTGTTTAACAGAAGCCATCTTTTCCTTCAACGCCAAAGCTTCTTGTTGCAACAATTGGCTGTCCCTAAGAACCCTAGGTAAGCTGGACAAGACCGACTGACTGGTTTCCTCCAACGCGCTGTTAACTTGTTGTACGTATAATTGTAACTTCATGACCAAGGAAGAGACGAACGCCTAACGAAACAAAAATTCTACCGTAGAAATATATTTAAAAAATATCATTTCCTCGAATCGTACATGCACGATTTTTTAATAATACAAATAGCGTCATCAAGAATCGACAAAGATTACAAAATTAAAAGGGATAGGTCAAACGGGAAGGTTCTCTCCAATAAGCAATAACTAATTCATAAACGATTTTCAAAGAATGGTATCGTATTATCGAACAAGTTCGAAGAGTCTAAAGAAACTCTGTTTCTATTATTCTACGTGTACCGGTTTCTTGACCTTAAGAAAGAGAAAATAAAAAAGTTATCGTATTAAAAAGACATACGGCGGTGTCATTGACCGCCATGCGATGGAAGCCATCAGTTTAGTATCCGAGCGTACTCCGTGCGAACATAAATTGAAAAACCGTGTCGAGTAGAGAAATTGAGAGAACGATCTAGAAAACGAGGGAGGGAGAAAGGGAGAAAAAGAGAGAGAGAGAGAGAGAGAGAGAGAGAGAGAGAGAGAGAGAGAGAGAGAGAGAGAGAGAAAGAAAGAAAAAAAGAAAAATACTGGTTATTAATGTAACGAAGACTTACATCCTTGTTCTCTTGAGCTTCCGTGGATTTGAACGTTTTGTTGATCCATTCTTTGGCATCGAAAGTATCCTCGGAAAACGCGGATACATCCTGAAAACGTCGATTTTAAGGTTAGGAACGGATTACATACAGACTCTTATATCACTCTTTCTGTCTATCGCGTTAGAAATTTTCTCTGATATTATCTGTCTCTCTTTCTTTTTCTCTTCCTCTCTCTCTCTCTCTCTCTTTCTCTCTCTCTCTCTCTCTTCTATTTTCTTTTGTAATTATTCGAAATATATAACATATATTCGACGTTGTAACTACTGCTACATTTACAGAATGCCTTTCGTTCGTGAAAGAAACAAAAAGAGAGAGTGAGTGAACGAGTGTGTGTGTGGGTGTGTATGAGAGAGAGAAAGAGAGAGAGAGAGAGGGAGAGACGTGGAACAGAAAAGGAGTAAGAGAGACAGGACGCGATCGTTTTTCATATATTTCGAGTGTGTTAATTGTTGTTTGTCGCGGATTACGAAGAGAGAAAGAGAGAGAGCGAGAGAGAGATAGAGAGATAAAGAAATAAAGAGAGAAAGATTTAAAACTCGTGTGTGTACGTACGTGTACGTGTGTGTGAGAGAAAGAAAGAGAAAAAGAGAGAGAGAGAGAGAGAGAACGATCCGAATGATGATCAGTCCTGCTTACCATAACGTACACGAAGAAGTTCCGGAGCTTTTCTAACGCAAGTCGAACGATTACTCCGCTCTCTACGATTATTAACCTCAAAACAGTGGGTGCTTTTTCTTTTCCTTTCTTTTCTTCCTTCCTTTTTCTTATTTATTTTCTGTCGTTCTTTTTACTTTTTTTTAAATTCTTCTTCTTCTTTTTTTTTCTTATTCTTCTCAAAAAAAAAACCGATTCAACAAGACGGCGGCCACGGGACCGCGACGCCAAGGTCAGACTTTAATTTTCTTTTCAGTTTCTTCCCCCTCCACTTTTTTTATCGTTCACACATACACATATAGATATATTTGCGTGCGTTGTGTATGTGTGTGTGTGTGTGTGTGTGTGGTGGCTTGTCTGCTCTGCTGCTGTACGCGCGTATCTACAATTCTTTTTCTCTTTATTTTATTTGTTTTTTATCAATTATTATTATTATTATTATTATTATTATTATAAAAGTTTGAAGTAATAAATTTTATCGATTGAGTGTACGTACTTTTTTTTGGAAATGAATGGCCACCAATGATCGTAAATAAATGTACCACTAAACGTCGTACCGTGCGTCAACGTCGACGTCGACGTTGTTGTCGTCAATGTCGTAAAACTCCGTTCGTCGTTCCGTCGTCGTCGTCGTCGTCGTCGTCGTCGTCGTCGGCCGTCGTCGGCGGCAACGTCGTCGACGTGACGCGCGCGGAAGGATACCATCGTCCGCGTTCATGGATGCCGTACGCATCTCTCGTGTTCTCATTCGATATCGTATTTGGCGAAAGGCTCGTGAAAAGGTAACGTGAGATTAAAGAAACAAATAAATCGATCAATTCTCGTTATCGTCGTCGTTGTCGTCGTCGTTGTCGTCGTCGTCGTGTCGTCGTAGATGAGAGTCAGAAACGACTCGTTCTCGTTCGTTTTGCATTGTCGTCGTCATCGTCGTTGTCGTCGTCGTCGTTGTCGTCGTCGTTGTTTCAGACAGAAAAGAAAAACGCCTTCTTTTTTCCTTTTTCGTTTTTTCTTTCGTTCTTTCTTTCTTTCTTTTTAGGTTAGCAACGCGTTCGGCTTGTATATGTACGTACGTATACGTGGTGAAGAGAGAGAGAGAGAGAGAGAGAAAGAGAGAAACAAAAGATAACCAACAAGGAAAGTTTAAACAGGCTATTTCTTTCTTAACATTTCTCGTTCGCGCGCGAACATTCAAATTCCATTACTGAATTTTTTCACTAATCGAAATATCGATTTTCATTGATGAAGATGATGATGATTAAAGATGAAGATATTAAAGGAAAGATAATTTGAAAAATGATCGCGATGGATGGTTAGGTTATTCGGTGTATAACTTTTTCTTCTTTATTTCTTTTTCTATAATTATCATTATTATTATTATTATTATTATGCGAAGAGAACTGTAACTTACTTTCTCACTTTTTTTTGTACATAATCATCATTTTCATATATATATATATATATCTTTTTTTTCAGCAGCTCGGTACATCTTATTATTTTGGCTGGTCATCTCTCTCTCTCTCTCTCTCTCTCTTCTCTCTCTTTCTCTCTCTCTCTCTCTCTATCTATCTATCTCTATCTCTATCTCTTCTCTCTGTCTTTCTTTCCTTCTTTCTCTCTGTCGGAACAAGGGGAAAAACGGGATCGTTGGAGAGGGTAAAATGAGTGCGAGTAAGAGAGAAAACGAAATAAAAAGAGAGACAGCGAGAGAAAAAGAGAAAGAGAGAGAAAACGGCAGCGTGTTATCGGCCGCTTCCGCGCCCTTCGTCGATCGCCACGCCCCCAAGACTGCGTTTGCGCCTTCGCGGTTTGCGCAACAGTTGGGACTTGGAATTTTGCCCCGAAATTGCCTCACGACCGCGCGTCCAAAATAAGGAAAAAAGCAACTAGAGCTCTCTCTCTTTCTCTCTTTCTGTTTCTCTGTCTTTCTCTACCTGGCTAATTTCGAACGGGGAGGATGGAAAGAAGAGCGGGTGGAGACGAGACGAGACGAGACGAGACGAGACGAGGAGTAGTCGACTGGGAAGAGGTTAAGAGGAAAAGAAAGAGGAAAATTAAAGGATGAAAGTCGACTACTTTGTCTCCAACGTTGATTTTCCATTTTTCTTGTTTTCTTATTCTTATTCGTCTTCGTATTTTTCTTTTCTTTTCTTTTCTTTTCTCTTTCTCTCTCTCTTTTTGTTTTTTAGTTCGTTGCAAACGAAATCGTCGAACGACAACCATTCGTCGTCTTCGTCGTCTTGCTGCCATATTTCCTTCGCAATTCGCCTTCGTGAATATTTGATATTTCGATTTGCCTCTTTCCTCGTAATGCTACGTGTGTATATATATATATATATATATATATGTACGTACGTATAAGTATATATGTGTATATATAATCGCGTTATGCTTCGTTCTCTCTGTTATTATTACAGATGAACAAGGAACGGTAAACTCTATGAAAGATGTCAAGAATGCAGGTACTTACATATGTATACACGAATACTTGCATATATGTACGTACGTATATATGTGTATATATGATGTGTTATATATATATATATATACACACACACACACACACACATATATATACATCGTACGTATATTCGATTGATATTTCTGTCATTTGTTAATACGAAAGTTTTCGTTTATTTTTCTTTTTCCTTCCCCTTCTTTATTTATGTATTTAATTTATTCGTCGTATAGGTTAAGTATATGCGTTTTAATAATGATGATGATCGTAAGAAAAACGAGGGAGAGGTTATATACGTAAAGCGTTAACTATTTCTTCTTCTATCTGTTGTGAATACGATAAACGGGAATATACATTCATTGTCCGCGAATAAATACGAGAAACGAAGAAGAACGAAAAGAGTGAGACGAGAAATGTGAAAGTAAGATAGAGGGGAAGAGAGAAAGAAAACGAGGGAGTGGGAAAGAGATAGAGAATATCAGCATTGGCGTCGATCGTTACATCGATTTCCGCAAATTTCATTCTCGCATTTCTTTCGATCCCTTTATCACGTCGTTTATCTTTTAAGGTCGATTACCTTTGTCTTATCGCATACGTCAAATTTGCCTAACGTTCATGAACGAACAGATAAATTCACTTTTTCGATTATCCTTAGGCTCGTGGTAACAATGGCGTCGTTATATCTCGTCATTTCTTTTCTTCTTTCTTTTCTCTTCTCTTTTCCTTTCTTTTCCTTTCTTTTCTTTCTTATAACAAAAAACAAAGAAATCATTAATAACTTAATCGTCAATTCGGAAAGACGACTCTTCGAACTTATATATATATATATATATATATATATATAAGTATATAAAAATACTTATATATAGTTTTATATATATATATATGTACGTAATTAGAGTATCGTTATTGTTCCGACATGCTCCACCATCTTGGCATACATTTTTTTAATACGTATATCAAATATCGATCGTAAGGTTTTATAGGTTAGCGATTATGTCGATCGGTGATTAGTGGATAAAAGAAAATATATGTAATATTAATATGGACGCGAGAAGAGTGGGATGGGCAGTGTGTAAGAAAATATCAATAGTATCAATGATTAAAAAATATATATAATTATAGTGAATAAAAATATATATATATATATATTAAACAATATAAATGAGATAGTAGTATTAATTACTCGTTAATTACTTATTAAGATACTCTCTTTCTCTCGTTGACGGATACATTTCGAGAGAGGATTCGTTGGAAGAACGAAAGAGCAGCGGCAACCAATCCCAAGCCTTTCTTCGCGATGGAGGAGGCGAGGGATTGGACGAATGTTCTCCAGGGTACCGCTTTCCTATGCTTCCGGTTGAGGAAGCACAACGACCGATCCCAGAAAAGGCACAGAATTACGGTGAGTTTTAATACTGAAAGGTAAACGTTTTGATTCTCTATTTTTATTCTTTTTTTTTGTTTTTCTTTTCTTTTTTTCTTTGAAAAAAAAAAAATAAACCCACAAGCAAGCGTTCATTCGCGACGATTCGAAAAATAAAATCGCATGAAATACGGTCATCGATCTTGCGTCTAAAAATATTTTATGTTCTCTTTCAAATCGATTCGCAGAATTTCAAAATGCCGATTCGTATCGGTTCGATTTCGTCAATCAGTAGTCGATTCGTAATACACATCTTTCCATAAACGATTTTCAACGATCGCTACGATCGTTTAAAAAAAAAAAAAAAAAGCAAAAAAGAAAACGCGAAAAAAATTGAAAAGAAAAAAAAAAGAAAGAAAAGAAAAAACGGACGGTAAAAGTTTTGAAAACAAAGTCGATCTTTCGTTTCTTGAAAAAAAGAGGAAATGGCGATTTCAATTTCCGAATCGATGTCACGTGTCGTTTCGTAGGAGTAGTTTAGCCTCTTTATTACCATCCCCGCATTGCCGTAATCTTTTATTCGTTCGCCCCTGGGCTGTGATAAAAAGATATTGGACCAGCCTATCCCCTTCGACTACCCTTTGCAAAAAAAAAAAAAGAAAAGGTAATACGTATATAACAATTTCTGATCATATAGCTTTTCTATCCTGCATCACGTTTTTTTCTCTTTTCTTTTTTTCTTCTTTCTTTTCTTCTCTCTCTCTCTCTCTCTCTCTTTCTCTTTTTTGTCTAACCTTTCCAGAGAGACAACTACTAACTACTCGCAGAACTTTTAAGAACGATTATTTGTGGTAAACGACGGTTATAACATATACATACATACGTACGTACATGCATACGCACATACATATATACATACATACATACGTATATACGTATATACGTATATACACAGAGACACGTGATACGTTTAACGGAAATATTAAGCAGCCATATTTAATTCTCGATTGGCAGATCAGTTCTCTCAGGAGACGAGACAAGAACGGTCGCGCGTCTCTCCCTTTTTGAAATTTTATTACATTCCTATCAATAAGATACATGTTTCAACGTTTGCGATTATTAAACAAAGGACGGAGAACGAAAGAAAAAGGTAACAAAAAAAGCACGAAAAGTCTCGATTTGAAATCTCGTTACATATATATATATATATATAAAACGATGAAAAAAGATGGAACACCATACGCAACGAGCGATAATATCCTTTTACCGAAACGGTTTTCGTCTTTTTTATTTCGTCGTTTCTCTTTCATTTCCTTTCTTTTGTCTCTCTCTCTCTCTCTCTCTCTTCCTTCTTCCTCTTCTTCTTCTTCACAAGAAATGTTCTTTCTCGATAATCTCGAGCGATGTAGAGGGGAGAGGGACGAAGTTAGAGAGAGAGAAAGAGATAGAGAGAGATCGACAAGAGGAGTGGGGAGTAGAGACAGTACAGGGAGCCGCGAACTACGCGAAAGAGTTCCGGCATGAAACGTTTTAACCTCTCTACGAAATTCCGTATTTCTTCTTTTTATTCCTCCTCTACTTCTAATACTTCTCTCTGTGGAAAGTTTCGAAAGACAATCAATCGTTTCGTTCGACACTTTGCAAAGTAAACGATTCGAGGACATCGGCGGATGAAATTAATGATCTCCCCTCGATCTCGTTTGATTACGAACCTCTCTCTAGCATCGGAACCCACGCCAGTTTTTCATCTCTCTCTCTCTCTCTCTTTACTCGCGTCGAGTTTCCCGTTTTATTCGTCTCTCTCTCTCTCTCTCTTTTTCTCTCTTCGTTTTTTTCTTTCCCTTCCCACCCCCACCCTTTCCTTTCCCCCTTTCTATCATGAAATCAATTCGTTTTTTTCTGTTTCTTTTCTTTTTTTCGCAAAGGAGAGAAAAGAATAACGAAGTGTCTTTGTAACCAAGAGAAAAGTCAATTTATCGTCATATCTACGAGTAGATTATAAACCTCGTAATAATGGAAGTGGTGTATATACAATAGACAGAGAGATAGATAGACAGATAGATAGGAGAGAGAGAGAGAGAAAGAGAGAGAGAAAAAGAGACAGAGAGATTCCCTTTCTCATCTTGAATTTCTCGTGCACGATCGACCGTCTTCGTTCTCTAACAGGTCCTCGACCTTCTCTCTAAAGCCTCCACCGAGCGCAAGCGATCGGATATGCCAAGAAACGATACCTTCGACCGATCTCTCTCCCCTCACGCCTCCCTCATCCCTACCTAACCCATTCACCCCTCTCTCCTCTTCATCCCCCCTCCCCGTTTTCATTGTTTCTCACATTCATTCTCGTGGAATATCGTTCGAAGAAACGATAAATATGTACGTGAATTCTAGCAAAAAGTATGACTCGAAAAGATCGTAAGGAGGAAACGAACACATTGTCTTTTTTCTTTTTCTTCTTCTTCTTCTTTATAGAGAAAAGTACACATTTGTTTTGTTTTAATTTATTTGTTTTTTTTGTTTTGTTTTGTTTTTTTTTTTTTTTTTTTAATTTTTTTATTTACTTATTATTATTTCTTGGAAGTGAATCGGCGGGTAAAAGAAAGGAGAAATGAAGGCACGGAAAGATGCCATTTAATTTTTTAATTTTGCTTAATTTGTATTTGTTACTATTTTTACTAATCATTTTAATTATTATTCTAATTGTTATTATTAACGTCGTTGCTCTTGTTGTTATTTATCGTGAGACAAAAAAAAAGAAAGAAACAATATGTCCGTTTGTAAGTTTTCCAATTTTTATTTCTTTATTTACATCATCATCATTATTATTATTATTAATATCGATATTAATATATTATACCTCTTATTATATATGAGAGGGCGGGTAAAAGAGAAGAGGGAAAGAATGAAAAAAAAAAAAAAAAAAAAAAAAAGAAGAAGAAAAAGAAAAATCGAAGAAAATAAACTCTCCCGCGCTCTCTCATCTCCGCGGACAGATGCGCTCGCTCGCGATAACGGCTTCCTTCTCGAGGGCAGGCCGTACAGAGGAAGGGGAATATTATATATACATACAACGTACACGTCTATATATATGTGGTATGTATGTATGTGTATGTGTATGTGTATGTGTGTTGTGTATGATGAAAGAAGGGGAAAAGAGGGAGAGAGAGAGAGAGAGAGAAAGAGAGAGATGGAAGGCAGACACGCGCACGCGGACTCCGCGGTAAAAAGTACAAAAGGAATGAAAAAAAAAAGAAAGAAAGAAATATAAAGAAGGAGAGAAAAGAAAAGAAAAGAAAAGAAAAGAAAAAAGAATGGGAAGGAAAAGAAAGAGGAAAAAGAAGAAATCGAGCGAAGGAGAGAAAGAGAGAAAGAGAAGGAAAGAAAGAAGGAACGAACGACGAACGAACGAACGAACGAACGAACGAACGAACGAAGGAAAGAAAGAAAGAAAGAAAGAAATAAAGAGAGAAATAAAGAAAGAAAGAAAGGAAGGAAGGAAGAACGGGACCCCGAATTTTTTGCCGTCCCCTTCTTCGGCCGGCGAGTATTATATTGATTTTTATAAATTCCTCGACGAGAGGAACGGCCAAAGCAAGAATATATACATACACATATATATACATATATATATGTATATACACTGTACATCATACGTAGATAGATATATAAGCAGAAAGGAATGAGAGAGAGAGAGAGAGAGAGAGAGAGAGTGAGAGAGAAAGAAACGAGAGCGGCGCGTCGTCGAAGCGGGCTTGCATGATGTTTCGCGCTATATAGACGAAGTTACACGGAGATTTACGGAAAATTACGAAAAAGTACGGAAAAGTACGAAACGGAGAAGTTTCAATCTCTCTCTCTCTCTCTCTTTTTCTCTCTCTCTTTCCTTCCTGCATTCCTCTTAAAACGAAATTGACTCGTTTTTCTCCTACTCTTTTTTATTTATATATATATTTATTTATTTATTTTTTTTCTTCTTCCAATTTTAAACTGCTACCGGTATTCGAAATGGTTATTCGAAAAAGTCGTCGACTAATAGTAATAATTTTAAGCGGGTAGTAAAAAGTTGTTATAGTTATTAAACGAGTAGTCGGAGAGTTGTTTTTAATGTCAGGAAAATTCCTATATACATATACGATATATATATATAAACACATACATACATACATAAACATACACACACATATATATATAGAGAGAGAGAGAGAAAGAGGGAGAAAGAGAAAGAGAGAGAAAGAGATACTTGCAACGCGCGACACGGCCCTGCTGTGCTTACGGTCGAAAGCAATCGAAGGTAGTCGAAGCCGTCCGACGAACGTTAGGAAAAGTGGGGTGCTTCCCCTCCTTTTACTCTCGCCGCCCCTCAGTCCCCCTCCATCCGACCTGCACCCCCTTCTTCCGTGCTTCTTTGTCTCTCTCTCTCTCTCTCTCTATCCATCCATCTATCTCTATCTCTCTTTCACTCTTTCTTTCTCAGTCGCTTCCTCCTCTTTCTCCGTCTCTCTCTTTATCTCTGTCTTCTCCCAACCTCTCTCTCTCTCTCTTTCTCTCACTATTATATATATGTATATATATATATCTCTTTCTATCTCACACTCTCGCTCCCTCGCTTGCTCGTTCGTTCTTAACGTCAAACCACTTAGGGCCGCGAACCTCGGCAGTCAGTCGATCTTTCCTAGCGGCGGCATTCCGGCATTTTCCAGCTGATCGGGCGCGGGCGGTTCGACAAACGCCATTTTGTACGTCACATACATCCGTTGTTATCGTTGTCGTCGTTATTGTCGTTGTTGTCGTTGTCGTCGTTGATCGTCGTTCTCGTCGTGTCGTAGTCATTGTTGTTGTCATCGTCGTCGTCGTCGTTGTCGTTGGTCGAGTCGTAATCGTCATCATTCCGCCCGTCAACGCCGGCGTTGCTTCATTATATTCGTCCCGAGTAGTGTTGTCGTTTCGCGACGCGGCGTTCTCTTCTCTCTCTCTCTCTCTCTCTCCCTCTCGGCACGTCAAACGAGAGACACGTCTCGCGTGCGCGTGAAACTCACTCATTCACTCACTCGCTTTCTCTCTCTCCTCTCTCTCTCTCTCTCTCTCTGTCTCTCTCTTTCTCTATTCGCGCCCGTGTGCGCGCGCGTTCGTGTGTGGCCGTGTATATATATATATATATAATTTGTCTCGTGTGTAATCTCGTGTGTAAAAGTATATATATATATGTAACGTAGTAAGAGATACGTGTTGATTTTTCTTTTTCGAAGGGAAAAGAAACAAAAATAATAGGAATATAAATAAAAAAAAAAAAAAAACATCACCAGCAGTATACAGGCGCGCGGGCTTACGCACGTAAAACACGCGATTGTGATCACCGAAAATACGTGTCGTCGTGTCCGTCGTATCGTCGTCGCGTTGTGTTGTGTTGTGTCGTCGTCGTGACCATCGTCCTCGTCGAAAGAGAAAATAAATAGAGAGAGAGAGAGAGAGAGAGAGAGAGAGAGAGGAGAGAAAGAGAAAGAAAGAAATAAAAGCAACGAGACGAGAAAAAGAAGGAAAGAAAGAAAGAAAGAAGTTAAAAGTCGATTCGTAACCATTTCGTAAAGCGCGCCCTTCCGACGGTTTCTCCTTCTCCTACTACTTCTCCCTTCGAAAAGAGAGGGAAGATAGCATGTGCGTTTGAAAGAGAGCGAGAGCGAGAGTGAGAGCGAGAACGTGAACGAGAAAGAGATAGTTTGATAGACAGACAGAGATAAAGAGATAGAGAGAGAAAGAAACTGAGAGAGATACATACTCACGCGCGTACATACAACATACATACATATATATATATAATATATATACAGAAAGAAGAAAAGGAAAAGAAAAAGATAGAAAAACCAACCGTCAGTGCGTTTGTTTCCGCTTGAACTCGAGTAACGCGTGAGAAAGAAGGAAAGAACGATAAAAAGAAAAAAAACGAAAGAGAAAGAAAGAAAAGAAAGAAAGAAAGAAAGACAGATAGATAGATAGATAGATAGATAGAGATAGATGGACAGTTAGACAGACAGATAGATAAATGGATAAAGAGAAAGAGAGAGAGAGAACGAGCAGTCACTCTCGCGGTGCGCGAACATAGTGCGCGAACAGAGTGCGTGAACCGAGTGCGTGAGGGCCGCGTGTGCGGAGCTTCCTCGCATACCACCTACCTCCCCTCTCTTTGCAACGTTGCCGCTCCGCCCCTCTGCATCGCTCCATCCTTCCTACTCTCCCGTTCACCCTCTACATTTTCTCTCTGTCTCTCTCTCCCCTACCTTCCTCCCTCCCTCACACACTCTCTCTCTCTCTCACTCACTCGCTCGCACATAGTCTCATACTTTTTACTTCTTGCCGTCGTTCTCTTCCTGCTCATCCTCTTCGCTCTTTTACTTCATTCTTCGTCCGTACTACTACTACTACTACTACTATTACTACTACTACTACTATACTATTCTACTACTGTACTACTACTGCTACTACTACTTGCTGCTGTGTTGCTGGCTGCCACCACTACTACCAACCACTACACCACCACCACACCACATCATCGTCGTCACTACTACTACTACTACTACTACTACTACATCACGACACCACCACCACCTCTACTACTACTACTACATTCCTTGACTGTAGGCGCGCGCGCGCTCGCGCGCACGAGGGGATGATAATACGAGTCGGATGAAGCATCAGCGTGAGTACATATAACGCAATTTTTCTTCCTCTTCTTTGCTTGTCATTATTTTATTTCTCATTTATATATATATATATAATATATCTGTACATGTGTATACTTGTACATACGTACATAGATATGTAACGAATTTTTCTAACGCGACTAAGCAAGCGTGTACGCGCGCGCGAACTCTTTTCTCGCGAGAGAGCGTGTTTTTCCGCCTGCACGGCCAACGTCTGCCATGTTAGACCGGCGTCTATCTCTCTCTCTTTTCATTCTCTCATTTTCTTTCTCTTTCTCTCTCTTTCTTTTTTGTGCCGGCTCGCGTTACCCCCACCATATCATACTTTGTTCCATCTCTCTCTCTCTCTCGTTCTCCCCACTTTCGCGGCCCATTCCCATCGCGGCTATAGGCAAGAGCGTCGACACGAAATTACCGATCGCGAATTTCGACTACGCATCGACGACGACGCATTGACAACAACAACGACGCCGACGACTACACGACGCCGCGGACGACGCGACGACGACGACGACGCAACACAACCACACGTAACCACTACGATGACAACGGAATGATGAAAAGGACGGTGCGGATACCGCCTGTCAAACGACCTCGCGTTTTCATTGACTCGTCCTCTCTTCCTCTTTCTCTCCTCTCTCTTTCTTCCTCTCATTTACTCGATCACTTTCTCTCTCTTTCTCCTTTCCTTTCTATCGTCTACACGATTACTTTGTTGTTTCTTTCTCTCTTTTACCATATCGCTCTTTCTCTTTTTTATTTTCCTATTTTATTTTCCCGACTGTATATATTATGTACATATATAAACGTATAAATTTTGTGTAAATTCGTGTGTAAACGCGACGCCGGTAGTTCGGCCACTCTCGTTAACTTTCGTTACCTTTCGTCGTCTTGCACGATACGATACGAGAGAGAAAGAGAAAGAGAAAAAGAAAGAGTGGGAGTGGGGAGAAGCGCGTAAAGGGAAACAATAGAGCATCGCCAGTCAGGAAAAAGAGAGAAGGAGAGATGAGATAGAGAGAGAGAGAGAGAAAGAGAGAGACAGAGACAGAGAGAAAGAAAGAAAAAGAGAGAAAGAAAAGAGAGAGAGAGAGAGAGAAACAACGCATACTCTTCGACTCCACGCGGTCGCGTCGTCTGCATGAACTCTCTGCGTTTTCTCTTTCTTTTTTTCCTGACCTCCTCCTTCAATGAGGTGGGGAGATAGAGTGAGTGAGTGAGCGAGCGAGAGAGAGAATTGTAGACGCGTTGGAATAATGCGACTTTGAAGATCTTTCCAACGAGAATCCCCCTCGTTAGAGAGACTCTTCCTAAATAAGCAACCACTTTTCGTGGTTTTTAATGTCGCATGTTTTACGCTCGTTATATTTCTTAGGGGATACATGCACTTCTTTATCATTCTCTCTTTCTCTCTGTTTTCTCTATCGCTCTGTATTAATCAAAATTGCATTCTTCGTCGTAGTTCTAACCTTACTTTTTATTGCTCGCTTTACAAAGTTCTTCTTTTTCCTCTCTCTCTCTCTCTCTCTCTTTTCGTCTTTGTTCTTTCTTTTTTCTTCTTTTTTTTTACTGCGGGAAGCGATTTTATTCGTCGAGATGATTCCAAACGTTCAAGAATATTATTAAGACCTTCTAATTGTCTCTATCTCTCTCTCTCTATCTATCTCTTTCTTTTTTACCTACTTCTTTCCATCTCTTTCTATCTCTCTCTTTTTCTATCCACTTCTTTTCATCTCTCTCTCTCTCTCTGTTTTTTTTTTGTTACACTATCATGGAATTTTCGAGTAGGAATCATTTCGAAATGACTCATCGTCGTGAATCGCGATTAATGAAGGAAGGGAGCGCGGGTAGTAAGAGGAAAGAGGAGGGGTGACGACGGCGGCGACGACGACGGTGATGATGGTGGTGGTGGTCGCGATGGTAGAGGGTGTTGGGTTCACGGTGAAGGAGAAGAGGGAAGTGGGGACGGGGTTGGAGACCTGGTGGGGGTTGGTGTGGACTTTTCCAAGTATTTCGCGGCACGCGATTAGCAGCGAGCCGGAGGGCGTCTAGTTAATTCGATGCTTATTTTTATGCGGAATTTTTTTTCCTTTTTTTTTTATATATATATATATATATATATTTTTTACTTCTCGGAAGTCGACGTATATACTTACTTACTTATTTACTTATTTAGTTATTTATGCGTTAATGGTAGCCTTATAAAGTGTATATCGGAATAATAAATACATACGTAGGTAAACGTAGATTTAGAATTTATTAAAACGTTATATATACATATATGTGTGTACGTTGTTGATGCATACGTACCTACGAATTTTCAAATTTCCCGCGCGTCGTATAGAATGGCGCGAAACTCGACGTCACGTAATTACAAAGTCCAATCGTCATCCTCGTTTATACGATAAGAGAAGATGAAGATGAAGAAGAAGAAGGACGACGACGACAACGACGATGACGACGTCGACGACGACGATGATGATGAAGAAGTTGCACGACAGAGAGTGGACGTTAGCGTCGAGAAATTAGCGTGAAGGAAAGAACAAAAAAAAAAGAAAAAAAAAAAGAAAAGAAGTATCTCGACCATGCGAGATTTCAAACGTGTTATGTGTGTATATGTGCATGCACGTATGTACATACACACGTATATATATGTGTATTCTCGACGACTTTCTTGCGTTCCGCGTTCGACGATCCTTTTTTCTCTCTCTCTCTCTCTCTCTCTTTTCGTTTTTTTTTTCGCATAGCCTGCATTATTATAACAGGTACCTACATACATGTATATATATATATATATACACACGCATACATACTCGAAACGAGCGTCACAGAAACTGGTCGACGTTTTGCGGTGCGTCATTGCAAATTCGAAAAAGAGCGATCGTTGACGTCACCAACTCGTTGTATCTCTCTCTCTCTCTCTCTCTCTCTCGTTTTTTTCTCTCTTCTCGATTTTTCTCTATTCTCATCGTTAATAGTCGATATACGATTTTCATAGATGATCGATCTCATCTTTCTATTGCACAAACGCACGAACACAAATATATTGTATTACACTGGGTTTTTCCAAAAACAATACGCGCAGATCTAATGATAAGCTCAAGC
Organism: Vespula vulgaris; assembly: GCF_905475345.1. NCBI lineage: Eukaryota > Metazoa > Arthropoda > Insecta > Hymenoptera > Vespidae > Vespula > Vespula vulgaris. Next base: position 580,660 of record NC_066609.1, read on the forward strand.
GCTGCATCCTTCTTTTTTATTACACACGTACAATATATACAAACGCACACATGCAGGACAAATGCATATAGATGCCATACGTTTTTAGAACGATCGACTCGTAGCCGTGAAAAAGTGATAAAACCAAGCGAGATGGAAAACAATAATCGCACGTTCGAAAATGGGTGTGTCGAAGAAGCACCAACACTGCGACCTCAACCTCTCACGCCCTCTTACCTCTCTCCTACCCTCTCCAACCTCTCTCTCTCTATCCTCCTGTACCTTCGATCTTTCTACGATTTTATTCGATAGGATGTTAAAAAAGAATATAAAAATATATAAAAAAGAAAAAAAAACGAGATTACGGATGGTGGAAGAGGGAGTGTAGGGAGGGAAGATGGAGATGAGAGGTGGGAGGGAGGGATGGAGGAGGGAAAAAACTTGGCCGAATGAAGGAAAGACGACGACACGTCTCTCTCTCTCTCTCTCTCTCTCTCTTTCTTCGTCTCTTCGTGTCTGACGGAACTCTCGTTTCTCGAGAGTTCTAAATTAATAAATTAGGAACGTCGAGAATTTCTCGTGACGAGATACGACTTGAATGATGGACGACTACGACGACGACGACGACGATGATGACGACGAGACGAATGTTATTGAAAGCTCTTTCATTTCCTTCTCTCTCTTTCTCTCTCACACAAACACATACACACACACACACACATATTATATACGTATCTTGGCTCTTCGTTCGATCTCATAGCTTGTCGCAGTCTTATGCGGGTGGGAGTTTAGTAAACTCGGTTTTACGGTGCAGTTGATATACCTCGTTACGCCTTGCTTGTCCGAGATCAGGGCCGGCTACTTTCCAGGGGCCGGTGCATCGGAAGCGGGCACCATGAGAGCACCACCACCAGTAGTAGTAGTAGTAGTAATACAAACCGTAACGCAACTCGTTCCCCTATACGTTGTTCTCTCTCTCTCTCTCTTTCTCTTTCTGTATTTTTTTCTCTCTTTTTTCTTTCTTTTTTTTTCTTTTTTTTTCTGTCTCTCTTTTTATTCTCCTCTACGTCTTCTTCCTTCGGCAACGATGCGAACGACCTCGGCGGTACACGCTCGACAATCTATGTTGTTATTCGTTATTGTTGTTTGACGTGTGTATCCTCTATACATATGTGTGTATGTGAGAAAGAGAGAAAGAGAGAGATCGTTGAACATCAGACTGAAAGAAGAGGGAAGAGAAAGATGATCGTGGTATAACGACGGACGATAATAATAACCTTCATACCTAGAAAAATTCACAGGGTTGATATCTTGTTAGCGAAAATTACAACCTTTCCAACTTGGACTCGGTACTTCTGGTGCGTGTATATATATATATGTGTGTGTATACTGTAGGTGCGTTTCTACCACACACATGTATATAACAATGTATATTTTTTTATATACACACGTGTGTGTTGTATGTGTGGGTGTACACGTATTCTGTATCACCTATCAACAGTACGACACGCAATCGGCTTGTAACGTTGTTTTGACCCTGTTTTTCCTTGTTTTTTTGAATTATGGATCGAACTTTGGTACCATGTGTTATACATCTCTATACCATCTCTATAACGTTGATAACGTTTATGGGGGAGATATATACGCACCCACACGCACGTACACTTGCAGATAGACGTAACCAAAATGGATATTTCTAAACTTCATTCGCTCGCTCGCTCGTTCATTCATTCATTCATTCATTCATTCATTTATTTATTTATTTATTTATTTATATATCTTTTCTTTTATTTCCTCGAAAATATAATAGCATATAATGTAACCGGAATACCGATTATCCATGTGCTTGAGTTTTAATTTACTTTTCTTTTTTACCCATTTAAAGAATACTCGTTGCATTCGCATTTACTCTTACTCCGTTTACTCAGTTTCTATATAAAAAAAAAAAAAAGAAAGGAAAAAAATATGATCTCTTTTAGCATACCCGGTAAGCGAGATGATGTCGTCGTGCCGGGTTCACGACGTGTGAAGCACCGCGCAAAACGCTTATCGGATTTCAAAGTATCTGTCTCTCTCTCTCTCTCTCTCTCTCTCTCATTCTCTCTTTTTCTCTTTCTCTCTCTCGGAAATGGCGGAGTACACGTGTTCCCGTCAGGATAATATTTTTCTTTAACACGCCTTCTTTGGTTCTTACTTTTTTTCTTTTTTCCTCTCTCTCTCTCTCTCTCTCTCTCTCTCTTTTCCTTTTTGCGTAATTTTTTTTTTCTTTTTCTCTCTCATCTTAACCTATCCCGTCCTCCTCAGCTCCATCGTACCATCGCCATCACCATCGCCAACACTTTATTCTCAACATTTCTTGACGTTTCTTCTCCGAAGAAACTTTCGATTTTTTTTTTTTTTTTTTTTTTTTTTTTTTTTAATGATATTCTCCGAACTGTTGTTTAGTCATTATCAATTACGTAGATACATATGTGTATATGTTAATTATAAATCTCACGCGTATTTGAAACAATTTGCAGCTCTCTCTCTTTATCTATCTATCTCTATATCTCTATCTTTCTATCTTTTTATCTATCTATCTATCTATCTATCTCTGTTTGTCTGCCTGCATACGTTTCTCTTTATCTGACTTTTATCTTTGTTTACGATTTTTAACGTCGTCATTAGCCGATACTCTTCGTCATCATCAGCCTTCTTTTTTCTTGTACGACGTAATCTCGATACCTGGTGTTCGTTTAATTACATATAAAGATCTCGAGAGAATCTCGGTAATGTCCCAGAATATAAAGATCGACGAAACACACAGACGTCTTTTATTAAATGATATCGGTTAAATAATTAGTTTATCTTTTTGATCCACGACGTTCGTTTTTTCATCTCTCGATCGTTTCAATTCGTTATCGCGTTATCATCGTGTCTCGTTTTTTTGTATCGTTTGTTATTTGAGATTTTTTTTTTCCTTTTTCCTTCTATTTATTTCTCAAAGTTAGACGATCGTATTTTCACGAGCGAAATTTTATTTTTTTTCCCTTTCCTCTTTTTTTTTATCGCTCGAAAATAAGAAACCTGGGTAAAAATAGATTATTAACGAAATTTTAACCGAAGTTATTAATACGTTATCTCTAGGTCACGGAATGTTACTTATTAACTTAAATAACATTGCATATATGTAAGTACATATATATATATATATATATGTAATTTTTTTTCAACAATGATAATAAAAAAAAATACATATATACATAATTTACTTTAGCTTAAAAATAAGTATTGCAGTAGAAACTGTTGGATATTTTTGGATACTTTGAATTATATTATATCGAACACCTAAGCCGAAATATTATAATTATATTTTGTTCGTCGAACAAAAATTCGAACTTTCGAGTACGATGAATAAAGTAATTCTTTTTTTGTGGTTATTTGTTTGAACGAGTCATATAAATTAAAGTCGCGTTACATATATTTTTTCTTGCAACTTCTACATTTAATTTGTTCGCAATTTCGTTATATTAAGTAGGTATATTCTAATAAATATTAATATCTGCCAAAGTATTGGCTATACTTACAAATTATTATAATGAGATTGTACTGAATGAAAAATTATATAATATTAAATTTATAGTATAAATATATAGTGTATAGATATATATAATATACATTTACTATAATATTGTATTATACTATATATAATTACTATACATTTATCATACACACACATATATATATTTATTAATTATGCTATATATTTATGTACAGGGTGATTCAAGCAACTACGACAAGTCGTATCTTTCTTTTGGTCGAAGTTAGAAAAAAATGTTAGAGAAAAAAGATAAATGATTCAAGGTGGACTACATATTCACGATCATATTTCTTTTTCTTTTCTTTTTTTTCGCAAACGCACATGCACGTTAGCACATTATTGCCCCCGAGAAAAAAATATGATTGTGAATATCTAGTATACCTTGAGTCATTTATTTTTTTTTCTAAAATCTTTTTCTAGCCATTCAAAAAAAAAAAAAATAAAAAAATAAAAAAAGGAACATACAGAACTCGTTACAGTTGCATGTATCATCAGACATATATCTTCTATCTTTTTTCGTTTTTTTTTCTTCTCTCTCTCTCTCTCTCTCTCTCTCTCTCTCTCTCTCTCTCTTTCTTTCTCTTTTTCAAAATACCTCCACGAACTAATCATTTTTCGACATTGTATCGTAACACTTTTTCACGCGATAAATGTGCCGAGTATTTGATACGAGCAGAAAAGAAAGAAAGAAAAAAAAATGCGATTCCATGGAAAAAAAAAAAAAAGAAAAAGGAAGAAGAAAAAGTGCAACCGCCAAATGCACATGCATTATTGCAGTATTGCGAAAAAAAATGTGAACAGAAATATGTAGTAAAACTAGAATCATTTATCTTTTTTTTCTCTAATATTTTTTTCTAACCTCAGAAAAAAAATAAAAGAAGAAACAGAGAGAGAGAGAGAGAGAGAGAGAGAGAGAGAAAAGAAAATGGAAAGAATATATAATTTTGTCGCAGTCGTTTGAATCGTCCCTTTATAATATATTCACGCGCTATATTATTTTATATTATTATTATTATTATTATAATTATTATATAGCACGACATACGTACTATATTAAAAATTTCATAAATTACTTAACCATTTGTCAGACGTAAAAAGATTATACAAAAACGAAAAGAAAACAAGAAAGAAGAAATAAAAATAATTGAATTATAGAAACTCGAACGATTTTGTTAATTCAAAGTCTCGTTCGATGATAACAAGGGGAATAGTGGTAGAAAAAAAAAAAAGAAAAAAAAAATCTAAAAAACAAAAAAATAAATAAAGAAAGAAAGAAAGAAAGAAAGAAGAAGAAAATCATAGCGATCGTTTGGAAAATCTCTGAAGTTAAAACTAGATATAACGGTGTACAGTTTTGTGTGTGTGCGCGCGTATCGTAGTCATTTGAAAACGATCGTTATCATCGCTATCGTTCTATTGTAACACCAGCTAGCGACGGGTGTAACTTCCATACGATAATTACCACTATCGTCGTTACCATCGTCCTTTTACCAATAAACGCTGACACGCAGTCTCAAATACACGGCAATTACGTTTAAAATGGCTAACGTTTAGCCGGCCTCTTCTTTCGCACTACAGCTTCGTTGCTTCTCTTCTACCCTTCCTCTCTCCCACCCACTCACCCACCTATCCACCCACTCAACCCTTCCTTCTATTATCTCTACGTTTTCCTCGAAGAATCAGATTGCGGAAATTTCCGATCGATTTTCTCAGAATTTTTTTTTTTTCTTTTTCTTTCTCTCTCTCTCTTTCTCTCTCTCTCTTTTTTGCTTGTGGAGATATTCGAAATATTTCGATCTCTGCCGCCAAATATTTTCCCTTGTTTTTTCTTCTTTTTTTTTTTTCAATTTTCTTCTTTTGTAGATACGTCTGAGAAAATCAGACACCGCGGGCATTAAATCGAATTGAATCGAATAGATTTGATTTGATCGGAGGTTGCGACGAAACAGGCGGGAAATTTGAAAATTTGCAAAGTTTTCTCGTGGCTAATGTCACACGGACGTCTTTCGATTCTTACACTTTTTTTTCTTTTCTTCTTCTTCTTTTTTTTTTTTTTATACATCTTATATATTTTTATATAAAGAAAACGGAGGAAGTGGATAGAAACTAACGGAAGATATTATAAATGAAGATGAAAATAAAAGGAAATCGAGATAAGAAAAGCAACAAGGCAGGAACAAGCTGAGAAAACGATGAAAAAAAAAAAGTGATAAAAATAAAATTTTGGCGAGGTATTTCCAAATTTTTCAAATTTTCCCTGCCGAGGACGTGACTCGAATTCTTTTCACATTTTTCTTACTACTTTTTAGACATCCTCTGTAACAAAATAAATAGCGATATACATGAACGAATAAAAAGACAAAAATCGTAAATAAAGATCTCCTACGATTAACAACGATTAGTTCGATGATCGCACTCTATCCTACTCTTCGGTTACCAACGTGTACTCCGTTATACGAACATACGAGATTAGCTTAATCTCAACATCCTCCGAGAATCAGCGGGAGATCTTCGACTCCGTAACGTTTTACTAACGACTCTCTTCCGTAATCGTCTAAAGAAGAGAGGAGAGAGAGAGAGAGAAAAAAAAAGAGAAAAGAAAAAGAAAAAAGGAAACGAAAAAAGGAGAGTTCTGAGTGATACTTTGAAAGAGACAAAACAACGGGTATGAACCCTGATGTCGAAATTCTGAACAAAATTGAATAGAATTAAAAAAAAACGGTATGTCCTAGCTAATACATAGTCTTCTTGCTATCATGGAATTTCTCTTTTCTCTCTCTCTTTCTCTCTTTTTGAACGTTGAGGTGTCCTAGCTAAAAAAAAAAAAAAAGAAAAAAAAGAAAAAGGTTCAAATTCCGTAGAGAAACCACTTGCCTCTGGCAATGGACGTCAGCCTATAATTAATACCAACGACAACAACGAGGACGACGACGATGGTGACGACGGTGACGACGGTTAGGACGATGACTATGACGATGACTAGGACGAGAACTCGAACCAAGGCAAAATTAACGTCTTGCCACTTTTACGTTGAAAGAGAAGAAAGAGAGAGAGAGAGAGAGAGCACCGGTATTACGTCCTCTCTTCATCGTTCTATGGAAAAAAGTTGTTGGTTGACATAAAAAAAAAGAGAGAGAGAAAAGAAAAGAAAAGAAAAGAAAAAAGTCGAGACATTAGACTAAAGCGAGCTAAAACGTGAGAGACCGAGCAAGCAAGCAAGCAAGCAAGCAAGCAAGCAAGCAAGCAAGCACGAGTAGTATGTAAGTATAAAGTGACGACGACGATGATGGTAAAAAGAGAGAGAGAGAGAGAGAGAGGGAGATAGAAAGATGCAACAAAATTTCGTTATCGTCCGATCTACTCTAGCACGAAAAGTTTTCTCTCTCCTCTTTGTGATTTTGCGTTAGCCTTTTTTTCTTTTAACATTTTTTTTTTGGTTTCTTTTCCTTTCTTTACTTTTCAATTTTTTCTTTTTTTTTTTTTTTGGAGACGCTAAAGTCCTCCTCCTGACATTACCGACTCAAAGTGGGCTGCGTCTCGAATAGATTATCACTCACAACCCCTTCTTTCTTCTCTCCTTTATCTTTCTCGTTTTATTTTTATTTACTTATTTATTTTCTTTTCTTTCCTCGTTTATTTCTTCTTTCTGATTTTACTTATTTACTCATTTCAGTTTATTTTCGATTTTTTTTTCTTTTCTTTTCTTTTCGAATTTCCCGCCGTAACGAGAAGCTCTCCTTTTTTTCTCTCCTTTTTTTTCCAACATGGCTGAGTAAATAAAAAAATAATCGATCTTCATATTGTCGTGACGTTAAAACATAAAACGATGAAAGTTATAAAAATTGATTTCGATAATGTATTTTATTAAATGACTGATAATAAATTCGAATTTTTATATTATTAATCGTTCGATAAAATAAGAAATCGTAACGGGCAGTAACAAGTAGTTTTCTTTGTACGGTCTAATACGGTGTTACGAAGAAGAAAGAAAAAAAGAGCAGAAACGACGTACGATATGAGCAAGTAGAGATGATCTTGAAAAAAAAAGAATTAAAAAAAAAAAAACGAAAATTGTTAGAGAATAGTAAAAGTATTTCCATCGGATTGATACGAATCCAATTGTAAGATTTGTGCATCGCTATATCGCATAATATTATTTCAATATCGTCCAAATTCTCATTAAACATTTCGTCGATCTAGTTTACGTCGCATTTCGTTATCAGTAATACACATCTCGTACACGTGTATACGTGTAATTGACGTGTATCATTCGCGAGAAATATCTATCGGGAGGAAACAATTCGGCGAACGTAAAATAAAGTACGAGTGAAAAACAAAAAACAAAAACAAAAAATAAAAAAAAAAAACGAGGAAAAAGAAGGAAAGAAAAAAAAACTCGGTCAAAAATATTTTCTGAATTTCGATGCAGGTTCGTTTGGTTTTTATTTATTTATTTATTTATTTATTTATTTATTTTAATTTTTTTTATCTCTTTTTCCTTTTCCCACTCCTACCATAGAGAGAAACAGAGAGAGAGAGAGAGAGAGAGAGACGAATACACTCGCGCGCACACACACACACACGCACGATTTTGCGAACTATTGTGAAATACAAAAAAAGAGAGAGATAGAAAGAGGAAATCGATTTTCCTTTTATCATAAGCGATACATCATTTTTTAGTCGATAAGCTCTATTTCCACCGAGGATCACCATTTTATTTTGTACTTTTTTTTTCTCTCTCTCTCTCTCTCTTTCTCTTTCTCTATTTTTTTACCTTCTCTTCACATCATTACGTTATATATTGCGCATCTACACATACGTGGATACGTATATCCACACACACACACACATACATATTTATACATACATACATATGTATATATGTGTATGTATGTATCTATGTATGTGTCTACGTATGTATATAGTTAGAGGTATATCACGAAGTGGCTTACGCGTTTGAACGCACCGTACTACGGCTTGCAACGAAATTAATTTTGCGTGGGCGCGAGTGCAAGTGCAAGCGTGTGTTGTGTTGCATCCGCACGCACGAAAAGCACCTGTCGATTTCGAGAAAGCTTTTTAAAAAATACTTCGAAATGAAATGGCGAATTCAATTTGGCGCGAATAATAGTATAAACGTATATATCGGCTTCGATTTCGCCAGAAGTGTGTATCCGAATGTATGCGTGCTTGCTTGCGTACGTATGTGTGTGTCTCTCTCTCTCTCTCTCTCTCTCTCTCTGTGTCTTTGTGTGCGAGTGAACGCGCGCTTTTAACGAGCAAACACGCAGCCGTTTCTGAAAATACATCGTGTAAGCATTTTAATTAAGCTGCACGATGATATCCGATTGGTATCTAACTTCATCGAACACCTATCTCTCTCTCTCTCTCTCTTTGTCTCTTTATCTGTTTGTCTCCGTTTGTATATATATATCTATCTCTTTCTATAGTTTCTATCTCCTTCATCGAGATATTCCTAGATCGACGATTTTTTCTTTGCACGCATTTACACGTTTCTTCCCTCTCAAATCTTCCTTCGTCTTTTTTTTTATTCTCCTCCTCCTCCTCCTCCTTTCGTTCGACCGTTCCAATCGTTTCGAAAAAGATAAAAGAGTTAAACAAAATAAAAAAATAAAGGAAAGAAGCAGCAGCAGCAACAACAACAACAACAACGAACAAAACGTCGATAAGTATCGAATCGAAACGAATCGAATCGAAGATCGGTTAACCGATTTAGAAGACTCTCTAAAACGTTTTAATACATAGGACGGGGTTGCCTAAGCATTTCTAATTAAACGTAAAGGGCCGAGACGCCGCAGATAATTAGTTTTACTCGCTTTTCACTCGTTTCCCGGCCGATTACTTTCGAAAGAATTTCGAGTCAGAGAGAAAGAGAGAGAGAGAGAGAGAGAGAGAAAGAAAGGAAAAAGAGAAAGAGAGAGAAGGAAGGAAGGAAGGAAGGAAGGAAGGAAGGAAGGAAAAGGCGCGCCTGGGACGCTGGATAAAACCTGTGAGAGAACTCGGATGAGAAAAACTTTTTGCGCCTCCGACCTACCCCCCATCGTCCTTCTCTCTTCTCCCCAACACCCTCTTCTCACCCCTTCCACTTCGTCTAGTAGGAGCTACGAAGCGAGCGTTATTAAAAAACAGAACGTTGGGCGGGGTAAAGGAGTAAAAGCAAACGAGAGAAAGAAAAAAAAACAATATATACATGTATATATGTATGTATGTATATGTATATGTGTATGTGTGTGTATGTGTGTACGTATAAAAGCAAAAAACAAAAATTGAAAAAGAGAAAGAAGAGAGGAAAAAAATAGAGAAAGAGGAATAGAGAAAAAAGAAAAGAAAAGAAAAGAAAATAGAAGAGAAGAGAAGGGAGGAGGGGACTAGAGTAGAGAAAAAAAATATTATGGAACGAAAAAGGGGAAGGATAGAAAAAAATAGAGAAAGAGAGAGATAGAGGTGGGGGGATGTGTAGTAGAGTATTCTTTTTCCACGGATACGTGCGCACGCTTACGCACACTGTTTTATTCCAAGTAGAAACTTAAAAATAACTTTCATTGTAAAATCAAGTAGAAGGGAAGTTGTTAACGACGAGTAAACACATGGGGTTTGTGGGGGAAGGGGATGAGATGTAGTAGGAAGACAGACAGAGAGAGAGAGAGAGAGAAAGAGAGAAAGGGGTTAAGCGAAGGGTCGTGCGAATACGCGCGATAACTTGGTTCTCTCGGTTGGACTCGGAGGATGCGTATACGTGCTAGAATGAAACAGACAGAGACAAAAAGATGGATGGATGGATGGATGGATGGATAGATAGATAGGTAGATAGAGAGAGAGAAAGAAAGAGAGAATGCTACTGCCAGTGATAGAACAGTACGGCTGTGAGTTGCGAAGCGGAATGAGAGGGGAGAAGTTCTAGAGAATCTATCCCTCTCTCTCTCTCTCTCTCTCTCTTTATCCGTCTATCCATCTCCATCTTCGTCTCTCTTTCTCTTACACCCTCGTTCAATCGACGGCGGCAGGCTGCATAGCCTTCGACGGTTAAGGGACGTATACAAAAGTATGATAAAGGGGGATGAGTGGGAGGTGACGGATCGCGGAAGGGGTGTTCTCGGTGGCAACGTTGCCGCCGACGCCACCGACGCTGACGCCGCCGTCGTTGAAGGCTAGTATGGTGGGGGGGACGACGGTGGTGGTGCCGCTGCTAACGGCTGAAGAGAAAAGGGGTTGTTTGAGAGCATCGACGAGCAGACGAGGCCACTTGCCTTCGCTCCGATCCCCTTACACGCCTGGTTCAACCCTTCCCGCACCCATCTTCTCCACCCCATTCAACCCCTCCGCACCTCTCCTCGTCTCCTCCTTCACCTCCTCGCTCTCCACTCTTCTTCTTGCTCGGCTGACGTCATCGGACGGCACACACTATTAAACGAATAATGCAAATTGATTTTGCGATTGCCGGCTTTCCAAAGGCCGCCATCGTCCCCCTCTCACTCTCCTTCATCCCTCGTCCTTCTCTTACTCTTGCTCCTACTCCTACTTCTACTTCTACTTCTCCTTCTCCTTCTCTTTCTCTTCTACGGAAAACTATACAAAACCGTCCTATCCCAAACCCACCACCGATCCTTTTCTACATCTGTCGATAAACGTATTATACGTACTTCACCTTTATACGCTCTTCTTAGCCACATTGCTATTACGTATATCATTCTATGACGGGTCAACTCTTGAGAAGGATGCGTTCTCGTTTGGATTGTGAATATTGTTGGATTTATTAGAAGGGATGGACGGATGGACAGACTTATGGATGGATGGATGGATGGATGGTTGAGGCTCTTCTTGTTTTCTTTTAGTTTTGTTTTCTTTACTTTTGCGTTCTTTCTTTTCTCATTTTACTTTTTATTTCCCTTTCCGCGTTCTCGACGAGAATATTTTCGACGACGTTACACGGAAAGAGAGAGAGAGAGAGAGAGAGAGAGAGAGAGAGAGAAAGAAAGAGAGAGAGGGAGGTTTCCTTTTTTCGTTTTTGTTTTTATTATTTAATTTTTCTTTTTCTTTTTTTTTTTTTGATCCTTCTCTCTTCTCTCCGTCTCCTCCTCCTTTATCTTTATTTTACTATGTAAATCACAATCGAGCGTACCAACGTTCGTTAGCGATGAGTAAGGTACATAACTCTACGTCCTATCGATTTTAGTTCATACGGCTGACATAGTTGCTCGAAGAGAGACAGAGAGAGACAGAGAGAGACAGAGAGAGAGAACCTCCTCCTGCATAATTTCGTTCCTCAGCGCTTGAGAATCCGTTCGAGCATAAATCCGATCGATCTGTACATTCCGATCGGTTTGCGGAAATTATTTTTAATTCTCTTATCACGCATCAGGATTTTCTTTTTCTTTTTCTTCTTCCTTTTCTTTTTCTTTTCTCCCTTTTTTCTGTTTCCTCCTTTCTATATTTCTTCTTCAATTTCTTCCTCCTTCTTTCTTTTTCCTTAAATCTTTTTTCTCTTCTTTTTCTTATTTTTTTTTCTTTGTCGATCTTTCCTTCTCCCCTCCCCCCTCCCCTCCCCTCTCCTTTTCTCAATTTTTTAATTTTTCTTCTTTACTTTTATTTTCACTTTGTTTCTTTTTTTTCCCCCCCAATCCTCGAGACTTCTCTGGCACGATCGCGAGATCGTTTACTGCGAGTAAAAGAAAATTGCTTCAAATATAGATACTTGAAATAAATGAATATGTAATAAGAAGTAATTTAAAAATGAAAAATACTTCCAAAAGCACTTGGAATTAAAAAAAAAAGATAATGAAAAGAGGAAAGAAGGGAAAGGAAAAAGAAAAGAAGAAGAAGAATGCCGGTCTAAAGTTCTCGGTTTTTCTTTTCTTCCTTCCTTTCTTTTTTTTATATTCTTTTCTTTTGTACGGAATATTTCGAGCGACGTGTAAGACGAAGATCAAATTAAGACAAAATTTAAAATGAAATTTGAGTCGTAAGCGCGAGCGCGAGCGCGTCCGTTTAACGGGCTAACTATAAGCATTGAAAAGAAGCCTTACTGCAAGTTCTCACGTAGAATTGAAGGTCGCCTTGTAAATTATACGTTACGATGTGAAAGAAAATTTCTTACAAAAAAAAAGAAAAAAAAAAAAAGAAAAAAGAAAGAAAAAATCGACCGAAAAACGTTTCGTCGAGCTCCATTTAATCTCCCCTTACCCCACTTCTCTCTCTCTCTAGAGTTACAATTTTTAAAATACAAAAATAAAATCCAACGAATGGTCGTTAAATAATTCAAGCATTATACCACCCTTCATATTTCGGTGTCCAATCCGTTGGATAAAAATTCATTAAAAACTCAGTCATGAAATTTGTAATATCCAGGCATAACAAATTCCAATTTGTAATTAGCAATCTTCGCAGTAACGTCGTGTTTCCTTTTTTTTATTTGACTACTTCTTTCTCTCATTTTTTTCTGTTTGTTTGTTTGGTTTATTCTTTTTCTCTCTTTCTTTCTTTTTTATTTATTTCCGGCACGTTAATCAACGCAATAGTAGTAGTAGTAGTAGTAGCAGTAGTAGTAGTAGTAGTAGTAGTAGGAGTACTAGTAATAGTATCAGTGTAGTAGCCGTTTATTAATCGTTTTGGAAGGATACCCAGCTCCTTTCATCGTAATCTACGGAAATGCGAGCGATACGGGAGATCTCTCTATCTCCCTCTCTCTTTCTCTCTCCCCCTTGAAAAAACACGTTTCAACGCAACTAATTAGCTGCTTAAACGTACGCGAAAGAAAATAAGAGAGAGAGAGAGAGAGAGAGAGATATCAAAGAACATATGAAACGTGTTTCCTCGATGAAAATGAAATGAATTCGGAGAGGTGCGTAAAAAATTAACAAAAAATAAAAGAAAAAGAAAAAAAGAAAGAAAAAAAATTTTTTAATCTCCCAAAAAAGAAAAAGAAAAAGAAAAAGAAATAAATTTTAATAGTAATAATAATCTTGAAGAATAATCATCTTATTAATTCATCTTATTAATTCATCAATACGATCAATACGATCACTCCGTCGAAGATCGTCGACGCAATCTCGTGACACCGATGACGCAATTACGGTTTCGAGTCGTCGAACGTTACTTGAAACTCTCGAATGTATGCTCTGTCTCTCTCTATCTATCTATCTGTCTATCTATCTCTATCTTTATCTCTCTCTTTTGCATGAGTAGTTCGATGAAAATGTATCGTGCAATGGTCACACTTGGACGTCTCTCGTTTCTCGTTAAATATCTCTTTCTCTCTCTCTCTCTCTATCTATCTATCTATCTATCTATCTTTTTCTCTCTTTCTATCTTCTGATAGGATCGAAACGTATAGCAAAAGAATTAGAGCACAGTTAAAACCAGACTATATATATATATACATATATGTATATATATATATACATACACGTACATGTATAATTTATATCTGTGAACTCAAAGAGTTATCTTTACGCACGGTAATCAGATTTCTCTATGGCTTACTTTTTCTTTTTTTCTACTTCTTCTTCTTCTTCTTCTTTCATTTTTCTTTTCTTTTGTCTTCTTTATTCTTTTCAACGAGTCCTGTTTAATAACGTAGAAATCATCGGACGAATTAATTGCTTTATTTATCACGTACCTCGCATTCTCTTTCTCTCTTTTTCTTTTTTTTAATTTTCTTCCTTTCTTTCTTTTTCGTTATATTCTCAACCACCACCCCTCGCCACCTCACCTCACCTCACACTACACCGTCTAACCACCCATAACCTTAACTTCACCTACTCATCTCTCATTCGATGAATAACGAGTAAACATCCGCAATTAGATACACGATCGCTTTGGAGAATTAAACCTTGTCTCGTTTAATTGCTATGAACGAACAAAGATGAGAGGGATTATAGAAATAAGAGAAGGGGTGTGAAAGGGAAAGGAGGGTGAAAAGCAAAAAGACGTGTATTCGCCTAACGACGATGATGGCGACGACGATGGCGATGGCGATAGCGATGGCGATGGCGATGGCTATGGCTATGGCGACAGCAATGGCGACGACGCTTGTTATTTGAAAAAAGAACAAGGAAAAAAATAGAGAGAGAGAGAGAGTAGATAAAAAAGTAAATTTCTTTCCAATCAAACTTCGCCTCGCTTCTTCCCCATTTTTTTTTTCACCCTTTTTATTTTCTCTTCGAACGATTCTACAGATTTTTCAAAAAAAGAAAAAAGATCGAGGAGATCGAAAAAGAAAAGGAAAGAAAGGAAATCGAAAAGGAAAGAAAGAAAAAGAAGAAATGAAGGAGTCGAGTAAAACGTAGAGTGGTTAATGAATTTCGATGAAGACCGATTGTTTCGTTCGTTTCTTTCTCGTTGAAAAAATTTTCGAGTTGAGTTGTTATTGTTGTGACTATGTTGGTGGTGGCGTCTAACGTCTATCGTGAAATGCCTCCTCTAATCAAAATTCTATTTCGCGAAAGCGATAAGATAGGTCGCCGCGATAACGCTCGAAACGAAGCTCGTATACACGTATATGTGCTTTTTTTTTCTTTTTATTTTTCCTTTTTTTTCCCTCTTTTTCTTCTTTTTTTAATCTTTTTCTTTTTCTTTATCTAGTCGTGAAAAAAAATACAATTTTCTGTTATTTGTATTTTTCTTTTATTTTCGTTTTTCTTTTTCCTTCTGCTTCATTTTTTTTTCCTCGATAAACGTAGAAAAGACCTTTACATAATTTCTTTCTTATGACTAATATTCTGTATATGTCCTATGTATATAATTCTTATAGACAGATATACATATAATATATGTGTGTGTATATATATGTATGTGTGTGTATATATATATATATATATATGCATGTATTTCTTATGGCTTTCTTATGATTAATAAATCACTCTATATTCGCGACAGCGTGACGCGGTCATGTAATACCGCTTACAGATTTTCTTCTTTTCATTTTATTTCTTTTTTATATTTGTAAGGACTTTCTCTATTTATTTATTTATACGAAATTATTGGATTCATAATATCAAATTTGTTCTACACACACGTGTATATATATATATATATATATATATATATATAACATGTTATTTATGATTTAAAAAAAATATTTGATACTCAAAAAAAAAAGAAAAAAAAAGGAAAAAGTGTAAAAAGTTCGTACGCTGCGACGAGTTTTACGTCTCAATGACTTAGTAGAGCACGCGCGCGCTTGCAGTATCTGTAAAATTTGAAAAGTTCCCGCGCTTTTTTTTTTACTTTTTGTTATTCCTCTTTCTCTCTTTTTTTTTTTTTATTAACGTGTCAGACGAATTTTTGATTTCGACTTCTGAGGATTTTCAATGTTTTCTCTTTCGGTTTGAAGTATGTACTTACGTTAAAGGCGTCTCTCTCTCTCTCTCTCTGTTTCTCTTTCTCTTGGCGAATCGATCGTACTTTCGCTTCTTCCCTCTTCCTTTCTATAGGGCTTCGACTTCTCTTCCTACCCTTTCCCCCACCACTTTTTCCCTTCCTCTTTCTCTCTCGCACGTTCGCATGCTCGTTCACTCGCTCTTTATCTATCGTTCCACCACTTACGGTTTTGCGCGCGAGAGTCAAGAGTCTCGAATCTAAAGAGAGAGAGAGAGAGAAAGAGAGAGAGTCTCGAAAGTTTTTGTCCTTTTTGTGAAGTCAACGACGGGAAAAAGAAATTTTAAAAATCGAATGAAAGAAATTTTCGAAACAGATCTCTCCTTCTCTTTCTCTCTTACACATTTTTTTCTTACTCTTAATCTTTGTGTTTCACGTTGCATTTCGTTCGATTACAAATTCGATACGTAAGATCAAACGGGTGTTTCTTTCTTTTTTTTCTTTTTCAACGTCCCGTTTTTCTACCCTTCCGCGCAGTAATCATCCAATTAATACGAATTTAAATTGATACGATATTTTAATTAATAATGCGATCGATTTAAATATTAGATACGAGAACTCTAATACGAAGAAACGTTAGATATATCTTACGTATATATGCGCACGTGTGTGGGTAGTACAATAATGTATATTTAAACGAACGTAAAACTAACTAATATATCTATAGAAAATACATATATAAAATCGAATGAAATTCTCCGTTGTCCGCGCTGAAATCCTACTCACGACTACCCGACGCATCCCTTTTTCTTCCTCTCTCTCTCTCTCTCTATCTTCCTTCCTCTCTCCGTCTCTCTCCCCCTCTCTCATTTTCCTTTTTTTTAATTATTATTTTTTTCCGCTACCCGCCGTCCGTAACTCGGCTCGTCCGCGTCCGCGTCGGTGGTGGCAAGTCTCTCGAAAACGACGAAAGGATCGATCCGTCTCGGTCCTCACCCTCCTTGCCCTCCCCCATCGTCCCCTCGAAAGAAAAAGAGAGAAAAGAAGGAAAAAGGAAAAGAAAAAGAAAAATGAAAGAAGGAGGGAAAAAAGGGAAGAAGAGAGACAGAGAGAAAAAATACGAGACAGAGCGAGATAGAGCAAGAGAGACAGAGAGAGAGAGAGAGGCAGGAGAATCGAATAAAAAGGAAGAAAAAAAAGTATGTACGGTCGGGAGAGGGTGGTGAGCGAGCCAGAGAGCGAGAGAGCGAGAGAGCGAGCACGTTCCAAGGCGGTTAAGGGGAAGAGTCGACGACGACTACGACGACTACGACGACTACGACGACGGTGGCGGTGGCGGTGGCAGCGACAACGGTGGTAGCAGTAGCGGGGTGGGGAAAGGAGTGAGTGGGACGTGGGGGGAGGTGGAGTTGCTGGTCAGGGAGGTAGAAGAGGAAGGCGGCAGCGGCGGCGGCGGCGGCGGCGGCAGCAGCAGCGGCGGTCCTTCGAACCGCACGGGCAAGATGGATTCCCGCCGCGAACTTCGAGCGGACCTTAACTCGCGAAAAATGTCAAAGCGAGTATAAGAAGAATGGGTTGTTGGCTCGAGAAAGAGAGAGAGAGAGAGAGAGAGAGAGAGAAAAGGTGAAGGTGGGAGGGAAGGGAGAGTAGGGTGCCGGTCTCGACGCAGAAGTGGGAATTTGGCGGGTGGGAGGAGAGAGGGGTGGGAGACGGTCGGAGAGGGTGAGAGGGGTAGGAAAGGGGAGATATCCTCCGCGTCTCTCGCGGCGCAGGATTTATACGTACACATTTATAGGTACACGTTTATACGATCGTTATATATATATATATATATATATATATATATATATATATATATAAAGGTAGTACACAGACGTATAAACACGTGCATAAGCCACGCTTCTTCTGGAAGAAGAGAAATAATCGAGCGCGTGTTTAAGGTCCAATAGAGTTAATAGGGAGGAGGGAGTACAACGGAGGCAGAGGTGAGAGCGAGAGCATGCGACTAGGTAGATAGGTAGGTAGGTAGGTTGGTAAGAGGGGAAGGGTGAACGTGCGCCGTGCGGAGGAACGGAGGAAGGCGGAGGAAGGTTGGTTGTCAAAACAGGGTTTGCAAGACGCCACGAGAAACGTTCGTATTTATGGCACTATTTCCGCCGCTTCTACAACGTATCCCCTATATCTCTTTCTCTTTCTTTTTTCTATTTCTCTCTCTCTCTCTCTCTCTCATTCCCCTCTTCAAAACGGCAGACGGTAGTCAAGCCCCCTTCTTGCCTTTTTCTTTCTTTCTATCTATCTTTTTTCTTTTTCCTTGTCTTTTTTCCCTTTCCTTTTCTTTTTCTCTTTTTCTTTTCCCTTTTTCCTTCCCCCGCGCGTAGAAAGAAAGAGAGAGATAGAGGCGCGCCACGTTGCTTCCCAGAGTGCGCGCCGCGTCGTCGTTTTTTTCCTCTATCTCTCCTGTCGTATATACTTGTACCTATGTATGTTGCATTATACACACACACATACATACATATATAAATGCATACACACATATATATATATTGCATGGACAGGACTTGGCCGTCTTCGGTCGTACCCCTCCAACTCCTACGCCATATCCCCACCACATTTCTTCGCGAGATCGTCTTCCCCTTCAGTGTTATCCCCACTACCACCACCCAACACTATCCATCGCGGAAGCTACGACGACGACTACGACGACTACGACGACTACTACGACGACGACGACGACGACGACGGTGACTACGACTACGACGAACGACGACGGCGGCGATGGCAACGGTGGTACTTCCCCCACCCCACGGTCGACGGCGGCACCACCGCCACGGCGCCACTTTAATGTTACATTAATAAAAAGCAACAATCAATATCTCTTCTCTCTTCCCTGTAAAAAATTTTAATCTATAACAGAGAGAATTCTCTCTCTAACGCCCTTCCCCTACCCCTCCATTTACCCCCTCCCCCTAGTCCCCCATTACTCTTCCTCTTCCTACTCCACCGTCTCTTCTCCCTCGTCTTTCCTCCTACTATGGAGTTTCCTTCCTCTCTCTCCCTTTATTACTCCTACTACTGTCGTTGCTGCTGTTGCTATTGCTGTTGCTGTTGCTGTTGCTGTTGCGTCGTCGTTGTTGTCTACAACGTCCTCGCTCTTTCTGGCTTCTCTCGAGGAAAGCACTGCTGCTCCGATGCGGCGTTCAGTATCGTGTCGAGGTGCTGTGGGTGCCGCTTGCTGTTTGTGTGAGCTAAAGAGGGTGAGACAGAGAGAGAGAGAGAGAGAGAGAGAGAGAGAGAGAGAAGAGAGGTGAATAGACCTCGTGTCTTTTTCATTCGTTCTCGCGCCTTTGCGCGAGGCGCCGCTTGGCCCTACGTTGTACCATCCAATTACGCGAGGCCCCTTCTGCCAGCCCTTCTCCCCACCCCTTTTATATTTTCCCCTTTGACGA